>NW_015386355.1:589707-620798 GCF_001527695.2 Protobothrops mucrosquamatus
GAATTTATATACCGCCCTATCTCCCTTACGGGACTCAGGGCGGTGAACAGGCGATAATAAAAACCACGATAAATATACACAAGTTTCTGTTCTAAAATCAAATTAAATAACAGGCCTGCTCTAAAAATACCCCATACAAAACCCCCACTAAAACATAATCAAACTACGCCAGGCCGGCCGCACGGAATAGATGGGCCTTAATGGCTTGGCGAAAAAGGCGCAGGTCCGCAACTGTACGTAGGTCGGGGGGTAGGTCATTCCAGAGGGCAGGAGCTGCCACAGAGAAGGCTCTCCCCCTGGGGGTCGCCAGCCGGCATTGTCTGGCCGACGGCACCCTAAGAAGGCCCTCTCTGTGGGAGCGGACTGGTCGAAGGGAGGTGTTTGGTAGGAGGCGGTCTTGCAAATACCTAGGTCCATTGCCATGGAGCGCTTTAAAGGTTGTTACTAACACCTTGAAGCGCACCCGGAAGGCCACAGGCAGCCAGTGCAGCTCGCGCAGGAGAGGTGTTACATGGGAGTATCTAGAGGCCCCCAGGATCTCCCGCGCGGCCGCATTCTGAACTAGCTGGAGCCTCCAGGTGCACCTCAAGGGGAGCCCCATGTAGAGAGCGTTGCATAATGTAGAGAGTGTTGCATAATGTAAGCCATCATGGGGGGGGGGAGAGAGATGGGTGGGGGAGTTGCAGCATTTCTGCAGGCTGGCGCCTGAATTTTGATCATGAGACCATGGGAACACTACAATGGCCATAACTTCAGGGATGGGGTGCAAGTCTCTTCATTCAGTACTGTAGTGCTTGTGAATAATCGCTGAATGAATGTTCATAAATTGAGGACAACTTGTAGTTTCCTGTACTGTCTATATGTAGAGTAGAGCAATGTAATAGCGTTTTAACTGTAACTGTCAGTTGGGAAGAGAGTTTCATACTGGTATGTTTTTTTTAAAATGCTGCTATTCTTATGTCTATGTTCAGAATGAACTTTTAGATGTTAATGTAATGAGGCTGTTACTTGATCTGTTTTCATTCTCCCAATAGTAAATGATGCTACTTCAAACCAGGATGGCTGATCCAGTCACTTTAATTTTCATTTCCTCCACTAAAAGAAGATGGAGGTGTAAATATGCTTAATCTGTTATCAAAGGAAAGGAGCCCTAGAGGAGTAACCTCTTGGTAGCCCTTACGCTATGGATTTCCTTGACCCCTGGGCGCTGGGAGATTCCACCTTGTTTGCTTTTCACAACAGAGTTAAAAACAGGGGTGAAGCTGGGTAACTTCATTTTTTTTCTTTCAAAGACCCTGTAATCCCATGCATCAGGGTGGAGTCGGAGAGAATGAATGGAGCTGAGCATTTACTGGCCGGATGCCCTTCCTGATGCCTACACAGAGCTCATAGCAGATATTTCCTCTTTGCACCCAGATAGAGAAATATCTGCTACTACCTAAGATCAAACTCACATCCTCCTGATTGTGGGGTGAGAGCTCCACCTCTAGGCCACCATGCCACTCAGCTGGACAGCCTCAATACTTTAATTGGTTTGAGTTATGTGGATGATCTTCCTTGTGTCTGGGTGTGTTTTTATTTTGTTATAAACTGTCTTGTGGCTTCCGACATACGGCAGTATAAAGATCTGTATAAATAAATTCACAATTTGACAGAATTGTTTCTCCAATGGAATTTATTCTCACTTGCACCCCTCTATAACTAGCCATCTGCTTGGCTGGGATTTTTATCTTAAAAAAGATAGCCATTCAGCAGATGGAAAAGCATTATTAGATGAAATGTGACCAAAAAACTTGGCACATGCTAGCAAGTATGTCATTGGTATCCACGATAAATGTAAATCTGTCTTCTTTTCTGAAGGTATATATGATTATTAGCATGGGCTTCTGGTATATAAAGAGTCTCTGGTCTGTAGTATTTTGTATACATATGCTTAGTGTGTAGGCTTCATTTTTCTCCTGCTAGGTTGTGCAACAGCTTTGGTAGTGTTAAGATGTCAGAAGATACAATTATACTCTTAAACATCGGCACAGAAATGGACTCTTAATTGTGAATTTAGGGGTTTGCATTACAGCAATAAAGCAGTTCCAAATTGTTTAAGGCTGCTAAAATAAGCGAATATTTTTTAAATTACTTGGGAAATGGGTTAAATAAGCAAATGCAGAGTGATGCACATTGGGGCAAATAATCTGAACAAGGAGATTGAGGTCCATACTTTTATGGAGATTCAAGCTAGGAGATAATGACTCCAAAATGGAGCATTTTCTGTATGACTTTGCTGCCATCTGGTGGTCACCTGGATTTTACAAGCCCTGATCAAAAATCTTGCTTTGAACAAGGAAACTATTTTACACTTCTTTTGAACTCTGCTGACAAATAAAATGCCCAATATCAGAGTACCCAATGCTATAAGAACACTAGCATTTCCACTTTATTAAAAGTATGTAAGAGGATTAGATGCCTTTCAGGCAAATTCTCACTTTGAATGATGTGTTTTTCTGACTTAGGAGATTGCAATGAGGCTACAGGCTCTGAAGTTATAAATATTGGAGAGAGAGTACTGGTTTTTGCCATAGTTTAAAAGGATTGGTTGACTGATGCACTAGGGGAAAATATCATGAAAGATCTATGAAATGCTGTAGTGTAGCCAGTGGTGAAGCATGCTGGGGATTGTAGTTAAATTTACCCAGTTAATCCATCATGTGCATTATTGTCAAACCATCTGGTTATCAATGAGATCACTATGCAGGTAAGAAAAAGAATAAATATTTCTGCTTCTTTTTTAATTCAGTCATTGTTTGTCCTTTGCTACTGCTTTTTTGTTTTTCTTCTTTTTATTTCTGGCACATCTCCCAGTTCTAATTTTGATTAAACATATCTTTGGTTTCACTGCAAATAAGTTATAAACACCTGCTACTTTAATAAAGCTTTAGCTACAGCTGAAGCAACAGAATGGGAGGTGGTGTTTTTAGTTTAAGAAATGGAAAACTATCAGAATCAAAGATGTAAATAAGATCTGCTGAACATTTGGTAAACCTGCCAGATCTAGTTTGTCAGTTCCCTCTCCTCCAGTTGTTGAAAACATGGTTTCAGAGATAATATTGGCAAAGTAATATAATGAGAAAGTCTTCTTTTTCAATAAACCTGGTACTTTATGGGAGAAATAATTATGTCATATTAAACCAAAGAAAAAATAAAATAAATTAGAACCTGTTTAAAGTCTGTCTAAGCTGATTAAAATTACAGGTGATGAATTTAAAGTCTCTGTAGCTGATAAGAATAATAAATTAGCTTAACAAAGAGCAAAAATTTTCATCTTACCTGAAAATCCTATATATATTTGTTTGGAAGAAAGTCTTGCTATATTTAGAGGAGTAATATTATTCTCTCCCTACTAAATGCCTTTAGGAAATAATCTAATCTGCTCTTATTTTGTGCATTATTTTTGTTCATTTGCTGTGCTACCATGGTTCAGCTTCCTTTTCATTCATTAAGGCATAAAGTCTCTGTAGCCATTTAATAATATGAAAAGAAGGAATGTGGAAAGAAGGAAAATCCAGTGGTGGGATTCAAATATATGAACAACCAGTTCTCTGTGTAGATGCTGCTTGCAGAAGTCCATTCTGGGCCTGGGCAACCAAAAATTAGCTACCGGTTCTGCTGAACTGGTGCGAACTGGCTGAATCTCACTACTGGAAGTATCTTTCAATATGGAAAGAAGGAAACATATTTTAATAGAAGCAAAGAATTGGAAGGTATCTAAGAGGCCATGAGGCCCAACCCTCTGTAACATTATAGGATTCATTACAAAACATTCTCTCCCTCTGTCTGTCTCTTGAACATAGATCCTGGTATAATTTTTGAGTCCTGGGTTGCTCAAGTAGAACGACTGTATGTGATACTTCCTGCAGTGTGTTTCCAAAGCTAGCAACTTTATCTCCTTTCCCACCATCTGATCACTTTCTTATTTATTTTAAATAAAAAGAAAAATACGTGTAAATCCGGCGTGGCTCCCCCTTTGAACTTTGACCACAAAACCCAAATAGAATAACTTAAAATATAATAAATTAGAATTCTTTTTCAATCTTATTTGTTCTTGGAACTGTAAAAGTAAAAAGAACTGTCGGTACATGGGGTATAATTTATACAACACCAGAAAAATACTTACAGGACAGAGATTGGCGATTCTCAGCCTTTCCCAATCTACATATTGGTTTTCTTTTTCTTTAGGTTCTTTTAATTAAAAATGTAAATGGATTAGTAAAAAGCCTGTTCCCGCTGCAAGAATTTGAAGAAGATTCTATTAGGCAGCTAATATCTATGGTTGATTTTGAAAAGAGCTAAACACACTCAGATATGGCTAGGAATCGGATGGAAGATCACCAGAAAATTCCTAGCTATAGTCTGGAGGAAGGTGATGATAAACCAAGAAGACCAGGTGGATGAATCCATGTTGCATATTTAACTTTGGCAATTCTAATATTCTGCCTAACAGGTTTTCCTGAGCAAGGATATCTTCTGCTGTATTGCACCCATCTCGGACCAGAGTGTGAAATTATTCATCCCTCTGTGTTGCATTGGCATCCTTAACAAAGCAACCTGTTCATTTCTCTAAACGAGAAAAGGATGAATCAGTAAACATCCCTAGTCTGATACATAGAGAAAGACCTTTCCCTTAGATCACAATTCAGTGTAGATTTATTAAGTGAAGCAAGGAACCCACTTGTTGACAGAAGGAGGAAGGTTTAATGAATGAATGAATTAATTAATGAAAGTAATTAAAATTATGAAACCTAGATTTCATTGACTCTTGTTGGAAAAATCATAAGCCTTAATAGGATGAGCATCCAAGCCATGCGGTTAAAGCATGGGTGGGCTGTATGCAACTCTTGGGCATTCTTTTCATAGTTCCCCAAAGCTCAAACCATTTCCTCCTCTGGCTGAGAGAAAGAAGCTGCTTCAGGTTGCTTCTTCCCTGCCACCAAAGCTCTGGGTTGGATTACTAGGAGGAAGGAAGCTGGCACTTCTAGTTGTAACTGCTTCCTCCTAATTGTTAGCATCAAGCAAGCAGCAGTCTTTGGTTAAATAAAAGATTGTAAAGAACACATACTGTGAGTAATTGGTTACTCATCTCCTTGTTCACATTCAAAGGAGTAAAAAAAATTGCTGGGAGCGGGGGCAGGGAGAAGGAACCTAGTAGTATACAGGTAGTCCTCGATTTACAATCATTTTTTTTAGTGTCTGTTCAAAGTTACAACGGCATTAGAAAAAGTGTTAACAACTGTCTTGCTTAGGAACGGAAATTTTGGGCTTAATTGTGGTCATAAGTCAAGGACTACTTTGTAATCTTATGGTCTGATAAGTGCTGTTTTGGTTATTGGAGCAAAATTATTAAGTCTCCAGTGCTTTTCATCCCAAAGTAGCATCCTGCCAGGCTGGCACTAATGAAACGAACAGAACCCATACCAGCTTCCACATTTTGCCAAGGACATAGGATGTTTTGTGCAACATTTTTAAATAAGCAAACAGTTTAGAAGCATAATGTTTAAAACAAACATCATTCATAGTGGCTGCAATCTAGTGGAAAATTAGGCCCATTGATTTGATAGGTCAGCATACACCAGTCAGTTTTGGACTGTGCCCAATAAATGTACTCGTCAATCTTTGTTTTAAACGGATCTGCTCAAGCCTCTACGAATTTTTAAATTAAACTTCATTATTATTTCTTTTGTTAACATTAGCCAAACCCAGTGTGAAAGGGATTTTTATCATCTGAAAGTAAAGTTTTTCAATGATGATGATGATGATGATGATGATGATGATAATAATAATAATAAAGTTGGAAGGGACCTTGGAGGTCATCTAGTCCAACCCCTTGCTCAGGCAGGAAACCCTATACCATTTCAGACAAATGGCTGTCCAGTCTCTTAAAAACTTCCAGTGTTTTATCAAGAGATCTGTCAAATGTAAGAGGTCTTAAAAAAATGGAAAGCGCTTCATTCAGGATAGAAAATCTCAAATTTCTTTCTGCATTTAGGTTACTACTTCATGTTTTAATGGCAACTGCTAAGGTAGCAAACTGTTTAACATAGGCCTCTTTGAATCAGTGAGGGGCTTTCCAATGTTAATAGGAGCAACATTTTTGTTGATTTGGTTTTTGTTGCCTCTGAAAGTAACTTGATTATAACCTGGCTGTAACTTTGCTGTATTGTACTGCTAAAAAGTGCTACTGCATGTTATAAACTTTGTGTCTGAATCAGGAACATCTGCTTCTGGATTATTTTTTTTTAAAAGCCTCTTCTTGCAGAATTTGCATAGCGAAGGGAGTTCAGAAGGGAATCGCTGGAGCGTGTAAAGGTTTCGCTTTAACGTCCCACCACCTCAATCATTAAAGGAGACTCTGGCAGGTTAAGCAGGCCTAATTGGCTGATTTACAAGAATAATCTCTTTCAAAAGAAGGTTGCAGTTCATTTTACAGCATTAAATTAAAAGCAAAACTCACCCCCAGACTAAAGTTCTCATTGGATGGTAAATTAATGCTCATTTTTGTTAATGAGAGCATCAGGGCCTTAAAAACATGCTTGAACTGTAAAGCTTTCTAAACTTTCAAAATCTCTGATAAAATGTCCTAAAAGGATTTTGGAAAAATAGTGCATTGTGAGTGATTTTTGTCTTGTGAAATTTTTCCTTTTAGAGATGCTACATATCAAGAGCTGTTAAGATATTTTCATAACTTTCTTCAGAGCTGATGAAATTAATAGCAAATCGGCATAATATGAGCCTATAAGATTAACCAGCAACTATGAATTGTGCCTTAAGACTCTTCAGATTGCCCTTTTCTGCTCCCTGTCTGCACATTCAGGGTGGCCAAAATTATTTCTGGAGGTCTATAAAGTAACAAAAAGTGGAGAAAGTAAGTGGAGAGAAGTTTTCTTTCTCACAAAATAAACAGGCCGGTAATCAATTCACGAAGGATTATAAGCTATGTAAACTTTAGCAAGTGATGTTCTTTCAAAGTATATGCATACAGATGCAAATGTTGCACCTGTCTGGCACTCCTTTTCCTAGGATTGTGAAGCAGCCACACAGATGTGGGAAAAGATAAGGCTGCTTTAAGGAGTTCTGGAAAGACAGATTGAAAGCTCTGCACAGTCCTAATAGATAACCAGTAAAAATAAATGTACTTCTTTACAGATAGTCCTTCACTTATGACTACAATTGGCACCAGAATTTCTGTTGTTAAGAAGGAGGGTTGTTAAGTGAATTGGGCCCAATTTATGGCCTTTTTGCCACAGTTGCTAAGAAAAATCATTGCAGTTGCTAAGTGAATCATACGGTCATGAAGCGAATCCAGCTTTCCCCCATTGACTTTGCTTGTCAGAAGCTAGCAGTCATGTGACTCCCGGGACACTGCAACCATTGTAAATACAATGCCGGTTGCCCAGCAACCAAATTTTGATCACATGACCATGGGGAAAGCTGCAATGTTTGTAAGTGCAAGGGCTGGTTATCAGCTCTTTTTTCAGTGCTGTTATACTTTTGACCAGCCACTAAACAAATGGTTGAAAATCGAGGACTACCTGTATTCATTTCATGAGAACTGCAGCCGTAATTAATAACAATTTCCCTTTGTATGGAATGAGAGTCAGTAACATGACAACGGGTGAGTTTTTAGTCTAACGGCTAAGGTACCAGGGTAGGAAGCAAGAGGCTGTGAATTCTAGTCCCACTTTAGGTATGAAAGCTGGCTGGGTGATTTTGGACTAGTCAATCTCTCTCAGCTCATGATGTCAGGCTTGGACAACAGGGTGGTCAGTCAGTTTCTGTTGCAATCAACAAATAAACCCTTAGCTGATCTGAAAAAAGTCAACCCTGCTGTACAGGAGACCTCGGACCAAAGATAAAAGAAGCATGTAAGACATTTTCGAATTTGTATTCATTTGGGTGACCTTCCAAAATGTATGCTAAAAGCAAGAAGGTGTCCCTGAGTGCAGTATTATAAGACCAGATAACAGATTCGTTCTGCCTTCTTTATACACTCTAATCTTACTTAATGTGCACCTTATCTCATGTAAAGCTAATCTTGTGTGGAGATTTTTGAAAGATATGATTTGATATAGTACTCAAGTTCTTGGATTTTCAAGGTGACCTGTAAAAATGACATCTTCCAGAGATGAACGATTTCTCAGTCACTACTGGCCATGAAGAGTTATATCAAGTCTGCATGATTAGAGGCAATGAATGCTTGTTTGCAATGAGCTAACGGTGTCAGCAGCTGATGTATCCCATCCAGTTTTCATTGTTGGGAGACCAAATGGATAATAGATCAAGACTAGGGTTTATTTTATTTTCCCCAGCCAGAGGGATGAATTCATGTTGGACTACATACTGACAGTAGAAAAGTCTATGCTAAACTAGGGAGGGAAAGGTCTGCTGAAAATGGGTGGTACCCATTATTTGTGGCCTATGCCACTTACTTGCTTTTTCTTTCTCATGGATGTAAGTAAACACGTTAAAAGGATCATGGAACCCAAGAGGTGGATTGATGTAAGGTTATAAAATAGCTGGGACAGAAATCAGGTCCCATGCTAGAAAGGACTATTGCAGTGATGGCGAACCTTTTAGAGACCGAGTGCCCAAACTGCAACCCAAAACCCACTTATTTATCGCCGGGTACCGGGTGGGCGTGGCCCACTGGGTGGGCGTGGCTGTGGTGGTCATGGCAGGCCAAGGTGGGCATGGTCACCTCGATGTTGCTCATGGGGAGGGACGCCTATGGGGGCCGGGCAGGGTTGGGGGAGATCCAGGGGGTCTCTGGCAGGTGTGGCGGTGGGTAGGAGTGAGGCGTCCTGTGGAGTGAGGCGAGGCAGGGCAGGGGCCGGGGCAGCTGTTGCCTGACACCATCAGCCTCTGCACACTGAGGCCAGCGAGCGCATAGGGGGCCGACGGTGTCTGTCAGCAGCCACAGCCTGCCGGCCCCTCGACCGGTGTACGCTGGGGGTCCCACAGCCCACTGCCAGCAGTTCAGAGAAGCCGCTTCTGAGCTGGACGGCCAGCCAACAGCTGAGGAGGCGATGTAGTGGGTCGTGCCTGGGAAAAAGGGAGCATGCGAGGCCAGGAGGGATGGGAAGGGGGGGAGGGAAACCAGCCCTGCCGGGATGCATCCGGCCACATGGGACCTCGGTGAGTTAGCGGGCGGCTGGTTGAAGAGGGACAGTTGCCATCTCCAGGACATGGCGCGTGTGCCCACAGAGAGGGCTCTGAGTGCCGCCTCTGGCACGCGTGCCATAGGTTCGCCACCACTGGACTATTGTATCTCTCTCTCTCTCTGTCTCTCTCTCACACACATAACCTACCTTCTAGGAAAATTCTAATTCTTGTAAGATTATCCCAGGACATATATATTCGCCTTCATTCTTGTAAGAGATATATAGAAAGTGAAATCAATAGCTTGCCCCCAGAAATCGTGGGCGCTCCATCACTGGAGATTTTTAAAAAGAGGCTAGACAGTCACTTGTCTGAGATGGTATAGATTCTCCTGCTTGAGCAGGGGGCTGGAGTTATCCTATCCTATCCTATCCTATCCTATCCTATCCTATCCTATCCTATCCTATCCTATCCTATCCTATCCTATCCTATCCTATTCCTTATGGCCATAACTGAGCCCAGTTGTAGGACTATATGTGCTGGTTGTAAAGCAATTCATTATGTGACTGACCCAATTTTATGACATTTATTCTGCAGTGATCATTAAGCGAACATGACAGTTGTTAAGAAAAGCCATTGTCTTGCAATGGTTGGGGGGGGGGGGTTGGCCAGAAATCAAAAGTAAGTGTTAGTTTCAGGCAAAAAAAAAAAAAAGGCAAGTGTTGTGGTCATGAGACAGCAGGTTGCTGCAAACAGTATTAAATGCATTGGGAGGGGGAACTGAATCCAGGATATAAGTTACCTTTTGGGGGGTCCTTCATAACTTTGAACAATGCCAGTTGTTGGGCAAGGATTACCTATAGACTGTTTTATGTTTGTATGTTTTTATTTTTCTTCTTTACCAAAGGTGCTTTTTCAAAAGGTAACTGGACTTTTCCTTTTTCTTCAGTTCTTTTTCAGAACTGAAGAAGCTTCTTGGATGTGAAGTGAAAGTCCAGTTGCGTTGAAGATGTTTTACTTCTCATCCAAGAAGCCTCTTCAGAAAGTCCAGTTGCCTTTTGAAAAAGCACCTTTGGAACATGACCTGAGTGACTGAGAATCTCCAGAGACATTTTTTTTCTTGTGGTTTTTGAGTGGTGAAGTTGAATATGTACCTGATGTGACGGTGATCTGGCTGTGACATCTGTTACCTCAGGATGATTCAGCTGATTTGGCTGGGTAGGCCTGTGTTTCCCTCTCCCACTCCATGTGTGTCTTCCCAAAGCTGTGAGCTCAGTGAAAGAAGACAACCATCCTACATAGTGTTCTTCAGCCAAGAATATATGACAACTAGGTTACCCTGGTAGAACCTCCAAAAAGCTCATGGTCCACTTGTAGAAAAACATATGGTGGTCAACCCAAATGTATATGATGCCATTGTGAACATTTATAAAAACTTTTAAAAACAAATACTTTTTTCAGGATCCCATGACATTAATTTGTAAAAGGCTTTGCTGATATACTGCTTTAGGTATCATGAAGTATCCTACTTGGATGGAACAACATACCATCAATATAATTTCAAGATATTCGTTAAGATATTACCTCAGTATTATACCTATTAGGATCATTTAACACCTAACCATGGTTCTTCAGTGGGTCCTGAAATTCAACCCCTGGATTCTTTCTAATGCTGAGCTTTAAAAAAAATGTCAAAAGAGATCTAGGCTATCAATATTCAGTGTCTGGCCTCATGCAACAGAGACCTGGAGGGGAAAAAAAAATCAATGCTCCAGTGAACCATAATTTTTGAAAGCACTTGTGTAACATCATCTATAGTTGCCCTGTCTGGTATTGGTAAACCAGAAGTAGATAAAGATATGTGGGAACACTTTTCTGAATGTATTTTAGCCACTTAACTAGGAAAAAGATTGGATGAGATTGGGTTAATCTTTTAAGTGCAATTATTTATTGATCAGGCTTTGAATCATCGCACTAGNGGGGGGTCCTTCATAACTTTGAACAATGCCAGTTGTTGGGCAAGGATTACCTATAGACTGTTTTGTGTTTGTATGTTTTTATTTTTCTTCTTTACCAAAGGTGCTTTTTCAAAAAGTAACTGGACTTTTCCTTTTTCTTCAGTTCTTTTTCAGAACTGAAGAAGCTTCTTGGATGTGAAGTGAAACATCTTCAAGGAAAAACAAAGAAAGTCCAGTTGCGTTGAAGATGTTTCACTTCTCATCCAAGAAGCCTCTTCAGAAAGTCCAGTTGCCTTTTAAAAAAGCACCTTTGGGACACATGACCTGAGTGACTGAGAATCTCCAGAGACATTTTTTTTCCTTGCGGTTTTTGAGTGTGGTGAAGTTTTGAGTGTGGTGAAGAATAGGTACCTGATGTGACGGTGATCTGGCTGTGACATCTGTTACCCCAGGATGATTCAGCTGATTTGGCTGGGTAGGCCTGTGTTTCCCTCTCCCACTCCATGTGTGTCTTCCCAAAGCCGTGAGCTCAGTGGAAGAAGACAACCATCCTAAATAGTGTTCTTCAGCCAAGAATATATGATAACTAGGTTCCCCTGGTAGAACCTCCAAAAAGCTCATGGTCCACCTGTAGAAAAACATATGGTGGTCAACCCAAATGTATATGATGCCATTGTGAACATTTATGAAAACTTTTAAAAACGAGTACTTTTTTCAGGATCCCATGACATTAATTTGTAAAAGGCTTTGCTGATATACTGCTTTTAGGTATCATCATCATCATCATCATCATCATCATCATCATCATCATCATCATCATCATCATCATCATCATCAAGTTGGAAGGGACCTTGGAGGTCATCTAGTCCAACCCCCTGCTCAGGCAGGAAACCCTATACCATTTCAGACAAATGGCTGTCCAGTCTCTTCTTAAAAACTTCCAGTGTTGGAGCATTCACCACTTCTGGAGGCAGGTTATTCCACTGGTTAATTGTTCTAACTGTCAGGAAGTTTCTTCTTAGTTCTAGGTTGCTTCTCTCCTTGATTAGTTTCCATCCGTTGCTTCTTGTCCTGCCCTCAGGTGCCTTGGAAAATAGCTTGACTCCCTCTTCTTTGTGGCAGCCCCTGAGATATTAGAATACTGCTATCATGTCCCCCCTCGTCCTTCTCTTCATTAAACTACATACCCAATCCCTGCAACTGTTCCTTATATGTTTTAGCCTCCAGTCCCCTGATCATCTTTGTTGCTCTTCTCTGTACTCTTTCTAGAGTCTCAACATCTTTTTTACATCTTGGTGACCAAAACTGGATGTAATATTCCAAGTGTGGCCTTACTAAGGCATTGTAAAGTGGTATCCTACTTGGATGGAACAACATACCATCAATATAATTTCAATATATTCGTTAAGATATTACCTCAGTATTATACCTATTAGGATCATTTAACACCTAACCATGGTTCTTCAGTGGGTCCTGAAATTCAACCCCTGGATTCTTTCTAATGCTGGGCTTTAAAAAAAATGTCAAAAGAGATCTAGGCTATCAATATTCAGTGTCTGGCCTCATGCAACAGAGACCTGGAGGGGAAAAAAAAAATCAATGCTCCAGTGAGCCATAATTTTTGAAAGCACTTGTGTAACATCATCTATAGTTGCCCTGTCTGGTATTGGTAAACCAGAAGTAGATAAAGATATGTGGGAACACTTTTCTGAATGTATTTTAGCCACTTAACTAGGAAAAAGATTGGATGAGATTGGGTTAATCTTTTAAGTGCAATTATTTATTGATCAGGCTTTGAATCATCGCACTAGTACAAATACCTCTGTAGCCTCTTACCTGTGTTTTGCTTTCAGTCTGTGAATTATAGAAAATGAAGAGTGACATTAAACATGCCATCTTCGGGAATAGTTACCAGACTGTAGCAGATGAAGAAGCCATGGAAATCAGTGTCAGTGTTCTCCCATTTTAGAAGATGCAGGGAAGGAAAAATGGCTTTTTATACTTTCAAGATAATTTTAGAAACGCATTCTCTGAAATAGATGTAGTCCTTAACTCTAGAAAGAAACACTTTGCCAGTGAGATCAATGCTTCCCCTAAAGAAATAATTTAGAACAATTCAGGTTGGAAAAACAAAACAGAGACACATTCTTCCATTGTTTGACTAGTTATTTAGCCCTTTCCTCCCAACTGAAAGTAAATATATGTTGTGACTGCTTGAGGATTCTTCGTATTGTTGAAAAACCCATACCTCCTCTGAAGAAAAGAATGTGTTGTTGTAGCTATATTTAGCTCATTTGATATATTTCACAGGTATATTGCTTGCCATCTCCCTTAAATCCAAGAAAGCAAAATGTTTCTGCTTCTTCATCAACATCAACAGTCATCAGTTCAGTGGGATGTCCAATGTATTAGTTATCCTGTGGTAGATGACAGGAGTGATCACTGAAAAAGTACAGTATTTTGAATAAAGGTAAATTTAATTTTATGTAGATTTTTCATTAAGTCGGATTGTCTTAATTACATGGATATTTTTTATTTATTCTTGCAAGAGCCCAGAGTTTTCTATTCCATCTGTTTCCCAGGGCCAAGATAGTAATTCATATAGTGAATTAAATCACTTCCTTTTCCAACCTGTGGTCCCGTGTGGGTTGGAACTTCCAGAATTCTTAAATCATTCTGCCATTTGGTTGCCCAAACTGAGAAGCTAAGTTTCCCTTTGGGAAACTGCACTCTTAATTTGGCAAACAATTATTAGAATATAAACCTGTACCCTGCTTCTAGGTCAGGTCTTGAGAATAGGCAGCCACTTCTATTTGTGGTTCTTGAAGTTTGTGATGGACCTAAAGCACAAAAATCTTTCTCTAATGAAGATTTGGTTGATGAACGTAGAAGTGTAACCTTGTGTTTTGTATGCAGCTCTAAGGACGATAAAGATTGTTATCAAGATGTACTTCCCGTGGCTGTGGGATAAGGAATGATCGAGGAACTTGTAGGGATTAACATTTGACTTTCTTCTTCTTTAGAGCAGTGGTTCTCAACCTGTGGGTCGGGACCCCATTTGGGGTCGATCGACCATTTCATGGGGGTCACCAAGCAAGGCTGTCCGCCATTTTTTTTGCCTGCCATTTTTTTCCCCTTTTCCGGCGGGTGCCTTACCTCCCTTGGGCTGGGCCAGCTGGTGGTCGGCCTGCTCCGTCTCTGCCGCTTGCCAGCTACGCCTCGGCCGGCGCAGGGGGTAGAACCACGCATGCACGGCGCTCCCGGGCAGGGAAAGTCCTCGACTTACGACCGGTTGGGTAGTCCTCGACTTACGACTGGTTTAGTCCTCGACTTACGACCGGTTTAGTCCTCGACTTACGACCGGTTGGGGTCGCGGCATTAAAAAGGTTGAGAACCACTGCTTTAGAGGTTAGGAAGTTAAAGGTTAGGAGCCTAGATTCCACTGATTACCCACAGGACCAGATTTTAGCTCAGAGTGGGATAAAATACCAAGAAAGGTAGTTAGTGAAAACAACATTAGAGAAATGTAGTATAGATAGTCCTCGACTTAACAACAGTTCATTTAGTGACCGTTCAAAGTTACAACGGCACTGAAAAAAGTGACTTACAACCGTTTTTCACACTTAACAATTGTTGCAGCATCCCCATGGTCACATGATCAAAATTCAGAGGCTTGACAACTGACTCATACTTACGACCATTGCTGTGTCCCAAGGTCATGTGATCAGCTTTTGTGACCTTCTGACAAGCAAAGTCAGTGAGAAAGCCAGATTCACTTAACAACCAGGTTAGTAACTTAACTACAGAGATTCACTTAATAACTGTGGCAAGAAAGGTCATAAAATGGGGCAAAACTCACTTAACAAACGTTTCACTTAACAACATCAATTTTGGGCTCAATTGTGGTCGTAACTTGAGGGCTACCTGTAAAGCAAATGGAAAAAACAGGGTTTTAAATATTGCAGTGGAACTATTGGAAGTATCAGCTGGCTCTTTGGTTTCATGCACTGAAGTTTAGGACTTGTGTTACGTTTATGTGCTACTGGAAGTGATTTGTTTTATCATTTGGCTTTTTTTTTACACACAATATTGAGCCACAAATCTAGGCGGCAAAGGAGCCTCTGCCAAGGCAAAGCTAGGAAAATGCATGATGGTTTAACGTATTGTAAACCAGCTGCTATTTCTTTAGTTGATTTTTACTACAACATGATTTACTTTTTTGTAATGCTGTTTGATTCCAACGTGTTCGATTCTGCTTGGGGCTGGCAAGGGAAGAGGGATATGATACAGTCCTGGGCAGGGAGGCCAGGCCAAGTGGTCCATTCATTGAAAACTGTTGTGTGGCAGTTTCATAAGGATACTGACCCCGCATCCTCCCATAGTTTGCTGCTGACTGCTCAGCCACTTGTCTGAAGTGGTATAGGGTCGCCTGCTTGATAAGGGGGTTGGACTAGATGACCTACAAGGTCCCTTCCAGCTCTGTTAACCTGCTGCTGCTTAGTAGCTCAAGACTGAAAGGCAGATTGAGATTGATAGGTCTGTCTGACGTGCTTATCTTCAGCCTCCTTTCACACATTTTCAGGATCATACCTAGTAAAGAGTTGGTACGATATTTCTTTGGATGGATTATACCCATATATTTCACGCTGTTTAGTACTTAGGTCTAGTATATTCATGAGTATTCTCATTAGAAATGCTTACTTCTGGGCAGGTGTATATATAGTGGAAGTGCTCTTAGATATGCTGCAAGAATGGATGGTCAACTTTTGCTTATCTTGATATTGCTGAACCAGGACTCAATCTAGCAGCAACCAGTGTGGCCATTATTGATGAACATTGTGAGTTACAGCTCAACATCTCAAGAACAACATGCTGCTGCTTTATGCACTGAGTTGAGCTTGGATTCAGAAGCAGATAGGTAATCTAGGCCACATCCCATCTTGCTGCAGTTGGAAATCAATCTCACGTGGGGTATTGCAGTAGTAAATAGTTTTGAAGTGGGACTAGTTAATGGTATGTACTAGGTAATTGGGCAGTTATTATAAGCTACATACAGACAGTAAAAGGGATGCAATGGCTCAGCAGTTAAAGACACTGAGCTTGTCAGCTGGAAAACTGACAGCAACAGGGTGAGTTTCTGTTCTTGCTCCAGCTCCTCCTGTCCACCTAGCATTTTGAAAGCATGCAAATGCAAGTAGATAAATAGGTACCATTTTGGGAAGGTAACAGTGCTCCGGGTGCCATTGGCATATAGTCATACTGGCCACATGACCACGGAAAATGTCTGGTTCCCTTGACCAAGAAACAGAAATGAGCACCATGCTCTACAGGTGGGCATGGCTGGACAGGGAAACCTTTACTATTTATATACAGGTTATCCTTGACACTCAACCTTTTGTTGAATGATCATTTGAAGTTACAATAGCACTGAAAAAAGTGATTTACAAACTGGTTCTTGCACTTAGGACCATTGCCGAATTCCCCAGGGTCATGTGATCAAAATTTGAGCACTTGGCAATTGGCATGTATTTACAATGGTTGCATTGTCATAGGGCAGGGGTAGGCAATCTTGGCTCTTTTATGACTTGTGGACTTCAACTCCCAGAATTCCTGAGCCAGCCATGCGTAAGCGCCAGCAAGCGCGTGTGCACAGCTCCATTTGCACGAGTGGCGTGCGTGTGTGCCTGTTTCTGGAGCCTGGTTGTAAATAGGTGTTAAATGGTCCAGAGATCGGGGTTGCCTGTCTTAGAATATAAAACCTAGGATAATAGGGTTGGAAGGAACCTTGGAGGTCTTCTAGCCCAACCCCCTGCTCAAGCATTCTGCTTCACTCTGCTTAAAGGTGGGCAGGCTCTGCTTAACTTCTTAGGAGTTAGGAGTCTGAGGATTTTGGCTCTTTCTGTCAGTGGTCCATGGATACACCAAGGGGAGCAGTAGAATCACCATACTGGCCTCATCTCTAAAGTGACCTTCTCTGGTGATATATTGACATTGGGAGGGATTGGTGCTCTGGTGAATACAGGTAGTCCTCAACTTAACGACCACAACTGAGCCCTAAATTTTTGTTGCAAAGCGAGACGGTTGTTAAGTGAGTTTGCCCCATTTTACTTTACTTCCTTGCCACACTTGTTAAATGAATCATTGTAGTTGTTAAGTTAGTAACTCAATTGTTAAATGAATCTGGTTTCTCCATTGACTTTGCGTGTCAGAAGGTCACAAAAGCAACCGCCGTAAGTATGAACCAGTTGCCAAGCGTCCAGATTCTGATCACATGACCCATGAGGATGCTGCAAGGGTCCTAAGTGTGAAAAATTGTCACAATTCACTTTTTTCCAGGTCCGTTGTAAGTTCAAATGGTCACTAAACGAGTGGTTGTAAGTCAAGGACTACCTGAATATGTAAGTTTACTTCTTAATGATACCAAGGGCAGGGCTAGTATTGTTCCTCTTTCCGCCCAGTTAGAACCTGCCCTTCTCAGTAAAAGAAGGGTGATTTAGTGGAAGGAAAGCAGTGTAATTGGGTGGGCTAGAGCAGAGGTCTCCAAACTTTCTGGGCTCACAGCCCGGAGGGAAAGAGAGCAGCTTCCAAATTGGTGCGCACGCACACCTACAAACAGGACCACACACACTCGCGTGGCACTAGCAGCCCTGTTCGCACATGCGGCATGCGCTGGCATCACATGCATGCGCGAACGGCCGTGCACCCCCGTGGCAGCTAGTGGCCTGTTCGTGCATGCACAAATGGGCTGTACATACCCCCCCAATGCTAGTGGCCCCATTCGCGCCCGCGCACATGCGCAAACAGCTACGGGGCTAGCACAAGTGTGGGGGGGAATGCACGCCCACGCATGCATGCACTGGCCAGCCATTTCCGTGTCCCACTGGCCAAGAGCCCGTGGCCCTTAGTTTGGGGACCCCTGGGCTTAGAGGAAATTGGTTTCTGAAAACTGAAGCATGCCAAAATAACCAACTGCTTGATACTTCTGAATCCTTGTCAGAGGGAAGGAGCAGGACATTACATTACATTACATCTGTTCATTTTCTGTCCGTGCGCAATCTTGAGGAGACAGTCAGTGCATTGACTGTCTTGAGGTCAGGATGTTGTGGACCTTATTTGCCAGTTATGCAGTTAGCTATCGTCGCACAGCAGTTGTGTGGGGTCTCCCTCTCTGGGATCACAGGTTCCTTTCCCGGCATTGTGTGTTGTCTTGGTTTTTGATTGAGGGTAAAAGGTGAACTGCTGGAGGGAAGGCTGCTGCCTGGCTGTGTGGCTTAGCTGTTTATTGCTGAGGGTAGTTTGCCTCCACGAAAGGAAAGTAGGATAAAGCTCGGTAACTGAAAAGGAGCAAGAACTCGCTTTCAGGAAATAGGTCTCGTACGTTATCAACCCCTGTGGATCCAGCCAGAATGGAGAACCAGGTAGGCACATAGGGTAGTGACAGGGAAGCTTCTGTTTCAGTGGCTTGGTGTCTGGCATGGTGCAAAAGAAAAAGAAAAAAAGACGAATGGGCTGCTGTGATGGCACTGGCACATGAGTATGAGGAACGACACAATTTAATTTTCATAGGTGATTCATACCCGCACAAAGGAGAATTCTCAGATTAGTAGCTTTGCGGCAAGGCTGGTTGGCTTTGAAAGGATTTGTCAGAGGGTGAGAAATACTGGAGAGAATAGGAGAGTATTGCACACAGTTCTATGAAACGAGTTATAATGAGATTATGACCCAAATTAGAAATATTAAATATCTTTTTATTACTGTAAATGATAAGTATATAGTTTAATGACCTTCCTTCATTTCCCAGAAGGCAGGAATAATTTAATTGGACTCTGAGACGGGGATAGATTTCATTTAGACCTTTTCTGATTATTTTTAAAACACCCCTGAAATGATAATGAAGTGTGCAAGCCGCAAATGGCAGTAGCTGATACTGCTGGAGCCAATCTGAGAATTCTGCTTTAGAAAGCCACAAGAGGGCAACCTTGTAAAGCTCAACTCAGAAATTCACACCGTAGACTTGCAGAGTTCATGCTAAAATGCTTTGTATAATGACGCAGTTAGGCTGTCTCAACATTTTGAGCTGACGCTTTGCCAAAGGATAGCTTGAATCACTGATGTTCATAACCTTTATGGAATGCTTGTAGAAAATTTTAGCTCTCATCTCTCTCTTTCTCTCTCTCATCTCTCTCATCATTATCTCTCTCTCTCTCTCTCTCTTATCTCTCTACCTATCTACCATCACCTATGTCTGTTTGCCTGCCTATCTACCTACCATCACCTCTCTCTCTCTCTCTCTCTCTCTCTCTCTCTCTCTCTCTCTCTCTCTCTCTCTCTCTCTCTCTCTCTCTCTCTCTCTCTCTCTCTCTCTCTCTCTCTCTCTCTCTCTCTCTCTCTCTCTCTCTCTCTCTCTCTCTCCCTACCTACCTACCTACCTACCTACCTATGTCTGTCTTTCTATCATTTCAAGGGTGTTGGCATAAAGCAGAGATCTGATAATGTGTAATTTATCATTAGTGACAGGAAAATCCCAGTATGCTTTGTGGGAATTAACTCAAAAGCAGAATAAGAATTCAGGCAATAACAACATGCCACGGGATGCGATGAGAGCAAGTGAGAAAAGGTAGCCCATGGCTTCTTTTCACGGTGTGAAATATTTGATGGATGGATGGATGGGTTATGCATTTGTAATATTCCCCTTGCTCAGTCAAGGGTCTGTTAGGGCTGTTGTATCTGGTATAAATGTTTCCTAGCCAAAAAGGCCTTGTCTCTGGAGAGAGCACGACTCAGTCTATATTATATGCAGTACATAGTGTGACACTGAACCTTGAACACATTGGTGTTCTTACAAAAGTACAACAGGAGACCAAAATGATAACTCCCTAGTCTTTGCTGAATGTTAATTTTCAATATCCCTGAGGATTTATTGTGCTTTATAGAGGGTGCAGGTTCCCCATTTTTTTTTTTTTGGTAGAAGATAATTTATCATTGACCAGCTCAGTGTTGAGCTATGTTACTGCCAATGAGCCTAAATCACTGTCCTGACTTGGAAATTTCAGTTGGTCGTAACTGAATAGTAGAAAATATGTTTTGTTCAGAGATGATCCTTGGTCTATTTATTTGCAATATTCGTACACCATCTGACAAGATAAAAACAATAAAGCCTGTAGCTGCCAAGTTGGATACTCGAGCTGGAGGTTGACACCGTCATATTTCAAAACAACTTTCAGTGGTTCACATGGAAAACTTTAAAACAAAATAACCAACAAAAAAGGCAGTTAAAACAATTACATCTAAATCATCATCATCATCATCTACAGGCACATAATCCTACTGATAACAAGTCAAATATCTAATTAAAAGGATTTAAGGCAGTTACAGAGAATTATGGCTCAGGGTGTCAACCTTCTGAGATAGTTCAGATAGGAAACCTGATCAAATGAAACTAAATTCTATTTCATTGCAAGGCTACTTTAAAAGAATCTCATAAGTCTGAAAGCACAAATGTCCCACCTTCTCTTTTTACAGCCTGATCAGTTAGGGAGGATCCAGAGTTTCTTTCTGTGCCTGATTGTTGATAAACAGCAGCTCTTCCCATTCCCACATACTATTGCACAAAGGTTAAATGAGCTCCAGCATATACAGTAGCTGTGGATCCCATGGTGCTAACCTTTATCCAAATGCTTTGTGTGAAAAAGAAAAAAAAGGACTTTGTTTTGTTGTTTACATCATCATTCCTTTTAAATCTCAGAATCTCCTGACAACGGTAATCACTATAAAAGTTTGTAAAAATGAAGCAAAGAGTTGAATCAATTAACATAATATTAACGCTTAATTACAGGTTGTTCTCGATTTACAGCCACAGTTGAGCTCAAAATTTCAGTTGCTAAGTAAGACAGTTGTTAAATGAGTTTTACAAGCTTTCTTGCCACAGTTGTTAAGTAAATCACTGCAGTTATTAGTAACATGGTTGTTAAGTGACTCTGGCTTCCCCATTGACTTGGCTTGTCAAAAGGTCACAAAAGATGATCACATGACCTTGGGACAAAGTAATTGCCATAAATAAAGTCCACTGGCCCAGCATCCAAATTTTGATCATATGATCCTGAGTATGCTGCAACGGTCATAAGTGAAAAATGGCCACTAGCCACTTTCTTCAGTGTCCTTGTAACTTTTAATAGTCACTAAACGAGTGGTTGCAAGTCAAAGACTACCTATATGGTAATATTTGTTTCTTATTTACATTTTCAGTGTGCATCTGTGTCTTACTGATTTCCCCTTTTTGTATCATACTACAAATTACCTGGGGGTGGCAACTTTTAGAGGAATTTAGGAACATTTATTTAGACGGACCAATCTGACTATGAGGCCTCCAATTGTGCAAATCTGTCTCAGTGTTATCAAATGAGCAGATTTATTAAAAACGGCAACAGCACTTTTTAGACTGAACATGTTGGAGAAAAAAAATTGATCTGAGGCTGGAACATTTTATACCACAAATGTAACTGTTAAAAAAAACACCTGTTAATACCTACTGTTCAGAGAATTGGGAGGACTGTAGATTCAAAAACTGACAATTCCACTTTGGTGTCAGGTACTCAGAATTTATTTTAAAAGTCTACGTGTTTCATACTGGTTTGTTTGTTTGTTTGTTTTATTTTCCTCTAAAAGTAGGGACCTAATTATGAAGAAAATGCTGTGCAAAAAGGTGGTGCCTGCTATGCTGGCTCAGGAATTCTGGGAGTTGAAGTCCACGAGTCATAAAAAAGCCAAGGTTGCCTACCCCGGCTGTATACAGTGGCAATGTGCTATTAACAAGCTAATGAAACATGGTGTGGACCACAATTGGAACTAGAATTTATGTTGCTAAGCAAGACAGTTGTTGAGTGATTCATTGCATTTGTTAAGCAAATCATGCACAAATATGGCTTCTCTCATTGACTTTGCTTTGTCAGAAGCCAGCTGGGAAGTCACAAATGGCGATCATATGACTCCAGGTTGCAGCAACCAGTGTAAACACATGCTGGTTTCCGAGTACTTGAATTTTGATCACATGACCACGGGGATGCTGCAGCAGTGATAAGTGCAAGGATCAGTCACAAGTCCCTCTTTTCAGTGCTGTTGTAACTTTGAAAAATTGCTAAACGAGTGGTCGTAACTTGAGGACTTCCTGTATTTGAATAATCTTGTGGCTTCTTTAATTATTAAAAAAGAGATGCATCATACAGTAGTGACCAAAATTGTGGAAACCTTTTGGGAAAAGTATACAGTAGAAATGCGACCTTTGGTTAAGTTTCCACCAATTTTTCTTCTAATTTCTTTAAAACTGTAGCCTTGTTCACTTAATAATACTATTTTACATTGCTTTCTGGGCAACCAGTCAACTCTTTGCACCATTACTTTAATTTTATTACGTTTTACAAGCTCACTAAATGAAAGAACACAAAAAAACCCAACCAACTTGATAGCGATCACATAACACACTGACAAATGTCCTCCTCTCAGCTTCAATACATGACATCAATAACTGAATCGTACTGTGATCTGATTGGCTCATTGCCAAAACAAGATGACACCTCATTGGCTCTAAACACTCATGCTCATTGGCTACAATCAGATGAAGGAAAGCTACCTGATAAGCAAGTTGTGCTTCCTTTTTCTGGTTATTTGGCTATAACCTTTCATAGAATACAGTACAGATAATTGAACAAACTTTGTTTTATTACATTCTTGATTAAATTATCTTTCCATTGATATATAATTTTATGGTACTACTCCAAAAACAAAGTGGTATTATTAGCCATCAAACCTCAAAAAATATACTTTCCCCACAATTTTGGCCACTACTGTATGTGCTCTCTTTCTCTTTCTTCTCTTATTTCTCTTTCTAAAGATTTGCATAGCAATACCCTCTTGTCTATTCAGCTAGATAAGAAGTTTTTACAGACGTGACATTCTCCTGCTCAAAAATCTTGATTTATGAAGAAACAGAGACAGGGAATGACAACATTCTGGAGTTGGTGGGCAAATGTAGACTGGATTATGGATATTCCCCCCAAATGGCAACCATTGATAACTCTGACCAGGCAAAATACTATTTTGTTAAAAGCTCAATTGATGAAGATATTTCCTACTCCTCAATATATGCTCTACTTTCTTAATTTAGTCTTGTCTTTTTCTTGGTCTGAGGGAGAGACATCTAAATAAGGCACCGGCTATTGTTTGTATCTTCTAAGAAGGCATATGAAACCAGGCTGGGGCCACAAGCTCTTTTAAGAATCAAGAGACTTGAAAGGCTGTGATTTGCCTTTGTGGCAGCACAGCTTCCTATTCAATTATTGTTGTTTTTAATTAAAGCAATCTTTTAAAAATGAAAATTAAGGAAGGAAAACCTAGCACGTGCTGAGAGGATGGGGCTCCTTTTTAATCCTGTCTCTGCGATTCCTGGAAATCCCTTGGAAGCCTGTAATTGTGACAAAGAGATGTTAATGAAAGCAGCAGGACAAATGAAGATCATCCTAATTGATTTGGTCATGCCCTCTGGTCGTTCTAACTTGATTGAATATCTTTAATACGGTGAATCAGGTCCAAGGATGAGATTTAGAGATTTAATTAATTGTCAAATTATATTCCCCAAATTTGGAATTATCTGTTTATAAAGAACTTTGGATCTGTTGAATATTGCAAAAAGACTGTTACGGTATATGTTCTTGGAAAGACATTTGTGCACCAGATACCAACGTTTGGCTTGATGAAATGTATTGTCAGCCCTTGAATAGTTTCTTCATTGACATAATCAAAGACCGAACAGAAGGATTTTGGGGTAGTCAAAGTTTAACTTGTTATTTAAAAATAGAACTGTTTACTTTGAGGGGGTCCTTGGTGCTCACTGAGCTTGCTTGTTTTCTTGCAGATATTTCATTACTCTAACTAGGTAACATCATCAGTACTAGTAAGGAGTGCTGTTCGTTGTCGGTTTATATTGTGGTGCCTTGCCTATCTGGGTGGGTGGGGGCAGTCTTAGGAATTCTTTGATTGGGCTGTTTACTAATGGCTCTGTGGCAGTTTCTTGACTGGGGTATTGCTTCTTTGATTGTTGGTCTACTTCATTGTATTTACTTTGTATGTATTTTAAATTATTGTATTTTATTATTTTTGTGGGATCCCACAAAAATTTTCATGTTTTATTTGTGTTCATCTGTATACATTTGTGTTCTGTTTTGTTCTTCACCCTTCCAGTTATATTAAAGCAGTTCTTTTAATATATATTTATGTTAATACAAGAAGTACTATTTTGTACTGTAAATTACATTAACAGAACCTTGCAAATCTGAAAGTACAAGACTTCCTCCCTCACCTTTACAGTCCAAGACATTAGGGAGGGTTTCTTCTGAGATGTTTGCCGTGCCCACTTTCCTTCTGTGGATCCAGCTGCTGCTTATCTGACCATTGTCTAAACTGTGGCTCTTCCTTCTGTCTCTAAGGCAGAGGTCCCTAACCTTTTGGGCATCAGGGACCGGTTCAGTGGAGAGAGGTTTTTCCATGGACCGAAGAGTGTGTGGTTTTGTGTGCTGCCTGCGTCCCACAGATGGGGGCTTTGCTTGTTTGTGTGCACCAGTTGCTGGCATGCCGCGGCCCGGTACTCGTCCATGGACCGGAGGTTGGGGACCCATGTCCTAAGGTCATTCTCATATACCATTACTCACATTCATGGAAGCAATTTTGTTTTAACCAGAATAGAGAAAGCTAACGAAACAAATCATGATAACTGAAGAGTAGGAGCTGGTTTTTTATTTTTATTTTTTTCACATTCAGGGAAATTTGTTCACAGGACACGAAGTTAGGGCTAAAGCCCATTTTTTTTTAAAAAAAATGGTCCAATCGTTTAAAAAGTGGAACAGAAACAGAGCTAATTAGCCTGTAGGGATTCCATGTTAACTATCCATTACAGTTCACATTTGTTTAGGCTATTAAAGGACAGTCTGACTTGGACAGCAGAATATGTTGAGGATTTGGTAAGTGCGTTTTTGTTTTACTTTGTTATTTTTTGCTTTGATGATTTTTAAAGCTACCTGAAATAACAGCATGAGTTTGTTTTTCCCCTGTGCTTGTGCTTCTAACATTTCTTGGAAAATGTAGTTCATTTACGTAACATTTGGTGATAATAGATTCTTTCTCAACTGCTTTTTAATAGCCTTCATTTTGTAAATGTTGCAAACGTGGTATACTTGTTTATTTCATAGTTATAAATGTTACACAGGCACTTCTTAAAATGGTGATACAGTAGAGGGAGTGAGAACAAGCAATGGATCACTTATTTTAAAACATGAAGACAAACTGGGGAATAATTCAGAATTAAATTCATATTCAAATCCACATTCATATTTAATTGCTTGGTATGTGTGTGTGTAAAATACCCCACCATATATATATATATACGTGTGCATGTGTATGCAATATCTAATTGCATTGAGAATAAATGATATTATAGAGGGCTAGAAAAGGCATTTCATAATATATCTTAATGGGAAAAACAGCAATTAGCTTAAAAGAATATTGTGATTAGAAAGTTACTCTAATCAAAGATAAAATGCTCTTCTTGAACTCTAAGCCCAAATGATTTTGTTGCAATACTAGCACTTCCTGGGTCAAATTGCTCATTTTAAACTTGCCAGTTTATGTATTGCCTGAATCTGTGCAGCTTCCTTTTAGTGTGTTGTGTAAATAAAAAATGATTATGAATGATGCTGCCAGGACTATAATGTACTAAATGGGGAGGCCTAACAGGTAAATTATAAGAACCATTCCGAATGCTCTATCAATCATATCAAAGTAATGGTTATTCAAGTTACACCAGTCAAGGGTGAGGCTCACTGTTGTGTCATATCACCCTCTGTAAAAGTTACAGTACAGGGAAAACGTGGGTTCAGCCAAAGATCTGGCACGTTGCCTTTTTCTGCAGAGAACACATTTGGGGACAGGGTCTGTGCAAATCATTGAAAGCGTAACCATGACTGCTAATTAATACCTTTCTTTTACCATGACACCAATGCTCAAGGGAGTGGCTGTATTCAAAAACCTCAGTGCTCCAGAAGGTCAGGAGAGATTGTGTTGTTTATGCGATGTGTGAGTCATTACAGTCTTTCCCAGAATAGCCATGTCTAGTGTAAGCAGTACTTCATCCCCCCCCCAAAAAAAAAGTAAAGAAAAACCCTCATCCAACAGGACTTTCCCCTTACACACATGCTTCTGTTTTTATTCTGGATGCTATCCTTATTTACTTTAGATTTCCTTCCGTTTGGGGATTGTTTAAAAAACAATGAAAATGTGGGTGTGGTACAGATTTTATCAACACATGAAGAAACATCAACAAGGACAAGCAATCATGTTGTNTGAAATATTTGATGGATGGATGGATGGGTTATGCATTTGTAATATTCCCCTTGCTCAGTCAAGGGTCTGTTAGGGCTGTTGTATCTGGTATAAATGTTTCCTAGCCAAAAAGGCCTTGTCTCTGGAGAGAGCACGACTCAGTCTATATTATATGCAGTACATAGTGTGACACTGAACCTTGAACACATTGGTGTTCTTAGAAAAGTACAACAGGAGACCAAAATGATAACTCCCTAGTCTTTGCTGAATGTTAATTTTCAATATCCCTGAGGATTTATTGTGCTTTATAGAGGGTGCAGGTTCCCCATTTTTTTTTTTTGGGTAGAAGATAATTTAGTGTTGAGCTATGTTACTGCCAATGAGCCTAAATCACTGTCCTGACTTGGAAATTTCAGTTGGTCGTAACTGAATAGTAGAAAATATGTTTTGTTCAGAGATGATCCTTGGTCTATTTATTTGCAATATTCGTACACCATCTGACAAGATAAAAACAATAAAGCCTGTAGCTGCCAAGTTGGATACTCGAGCTGGAGGTTGACACCGTCATATTTCAAAACAACTTTCAGTGGTTCACATGGAAAACTTTAAAACAAAATAACCAACAAAAAAAGGCAGTTAAAACAATTACATCTAAATCATCATCATCATCATCATCATCATCATCATCATCATCATCATCATCTACAGGCACATAATCCTACTGATAACAAGTCAAATCTCTAATTAAAAGGATTTAAGGCAGTTACAGAGAATTATGGCTCAGGGTGTCAACCTTCTGAGATAGTTCAGATAGGAAACCTGATCAAATGAAACTAAATTCTATTTCATTGCAAGGCTACTTTAAAAGAATCTCATAAGTCTGAAAGCACAAATGTCCCACCTTCTCTTTTTACAGCCTGATCAGTTAGGGAGGATCCAGAGTTTCTTTCTGTGCCTGATTGTTGATAAACAGCAGCTCTTCCCATTCCCACATACTATTGCACAAAGGTTAAATGAGCTCCAGCATATACAGTAGCTGTGGATCCCATGGTACTAACCTTTATCCAAATGCTTTGTGTGAAAAAGAAAAAAAAGGACTTTGTTTTGTTGTTTACATCATCATTCCTTTTAAATCTCAGAATCTCCTGACAACGGTAATCACTATAAAAGTTTGTAAAAATGAAGCAAAGAGTTGAATCAATTAACATAATATTAACGCTTAATTACAGGTTGTTCTCGATTTACAGCCACAGTTGAGCTCAAAATTTCAGTTGCTAAGTAAGACAGTTGTTAAATGAGTTTTACAAGCTTTCTTGCCACAGTTGTTAAGTAAATCACTGCAGTTATTAGTAACATGGTTGTTAAGTGACTCTGGCTTCCCCATTGACTTGGCTTGTCAAAAGGTCACAAAAGATGATCACATGATCTTGGGACAAAGTAATTGCCATAAATAAAGTCCACTTGCCCAGCATCCAAATTTTGATCATATGATCCTGAGTATGCTGCAACGGTCATAAGTGTGAAAAATGGCCACTAGCCACTTTCTTCAGTGTCCTTGTAACTTTTAATAGTCACTAAACGAGTGGTTGCAAGTCAAAGACTACCTATATGGTAATATTTGTTTCTTATTTACATTTTCAGTGTGCATCTGTATCTTAATGATTTCCCCTTTTTGTATCATACTACAAATTACCTGGGGGTGGCAACTTTTAGAGGAATTTAGGAACATTTATTTAGAGGGACCAATCTGACTATGAGGCCTCCAATTGTGCAAATCTGTCTCAGTGTTATCAAATGAGCAGATTTATTAAAAACGGCAACAGCACTTTTTAGACTGAACATGTTGGAGAAAAAAAATTGATCTGAGGCTGGAACATTTTATACCACAAATGTAACTGTTAAAAAAAACACCTGTTAATACCTACTGTTCAGAGAATTGGGAGGACAGTAGATTCAAAAACTGACAATTCCACTTTGGTGTCAGGTACTCAGAATTTATTTTAAAAGTCTACGTGTTTCATACTGGTTTGTTTGTTTGTTTTATTTTCCTCTAAAAGTAGGGACCAGAATTATGAAGAAAATGCTGTGCAAAAAGGTGGTGCCTGCTATGCTGGCTCAGGAATTCTGGGAGTTGAAGTCCACGAGTCATAAAAATGCCAAGGTTGCCTACCCCGGCTGTATACAGTGGCAATGTACTATTAACAAGCTAATGAAACATGGTGTGGACCACAATTGGAACTAGAATTTATGTTGCTAAGCAAGACAGTTTTTGAGTGATTCATTGCATTTGTTAAGCAAATCATGCACAAATATGGCTTCTCTCATTGACTTTGCTTTGTCAGAAGCCAGCTGGGAAGTCACAAATGGCGATCATATGACTCCAGGTTGCAGCAACCAGTGTAAACACATGCTAGTTTCCGAGTACTTGAATTTTGATCACATGACCACGGAGATGCTGCAGCAGTGATAAGTGCAAGGATCAGTCACAAGTCCCTCTTTTCAGTGCTGTTGTAACTTTGAAAAATTGCTAAACGAGTGGTCGTAACTTGAGGACTTCCTGTATTTGAATAATCTTGTGGCTTCTTTAATTATTAAAAAAGAGATGCTTCACACAGTAGTGGCCAAAATTGTGGAAACCTTTGGGGAAAAGTGTACAGTAAAAATGCCACCTTTGGTTAAGTTTCCACCAATTTTTCTTCTAATTTCTTTATAACTGTAGCCTTGTTCACTTAATAATACTATTTTACATTGCTTTCTGGGCAACCAGTCAACTCTTTGCACCATTACTTTAATTTTATTACGTTTTACAAGCTCACTAAATGAAAGAACACAAAAAAAACCAACCAACTTGATAGTGATTACATAACATACTGACAAATGTCCTCCTCTCAGCTTCAATACATGACATCAATAACTGAATCCTACTGTGATCTGATTGGCTCATTGCCAAAACAAGATGACACCTGATTGGCTCTGAACACTCATGCTCATTGGCTACAATCAGATGAAGGAAAGCTACCTGATAAGCAAGTTGTGCTTCCTTTTTCTGGTTATTTGGCTATACCTTTTCATAGAATACAGTACAGATAATTGAACAAACTTTGTTGCATTACATTCTTGATTAAATTATCTTTCCATTGATATATAATTTTATGGTACTACTCCAAAAACAAAGTGGTATTATTAGCCATCAAACCTCAAAAAATATACTTTCCCCACAATTTTGGCCACTACTGTATGTGCTCTCTTTCTCTTTCTTCTCTTACTTCTCTTTCTAAAGATTTGCATAGCAATACCCTCTTGTCTATTCAGCTAGATAAGAAGTTTTTACAGACGTGACATTCTCCTGCTCAAAAATCTTGATTGATGAAGAAACAGAGACAGGGAATGACAACATTCTGGAGTTGGTGGGCAAATGTAAACTGGATTATGGATATTCCCCCAAAATGGCAACCATTGATAACTCTGACCAGGCAAAATACTATTTTGTTAAAAGCTCAATTGATGAAGATATTTCCTACTCCTCAATATATGCTCTACTTTCTTAGTTTAGTCTTGTCTTTTTCTTGGTCTGAGGGAGAGACATCTAAATAAGGCACCGGCTATTGTTTGTATCTTCTAAGAAGGCATATGAAACCAGGCTGGGGCCACAAGCTCTTTTAAGAATCAAGAGACTTGAAAGGCTGTGATTTCCCTTTGTGGCAGCACAGCTTCCTATTCAATTATTGTTGTTTTTAATTAAAGCAATCTTTTAAAAATGAAAATTAAGGAAGGAAAACCTAGCATGTGCTGAGAGGATGGAGCTCCTTTTTAATCCTGTCTCTGCGATTCCTGGAAATCCCTTGGAAGCCTGTAATTGTGACAAAGAGATGTTAATGAAAGCAGCAGGACAAATGAAGATCATCCTAATTGATTTGGTCATGCCCTCTGGTCGTTCTAACTTGATTGAATATCCTTAATACTGTGAATCAGGTCCAAGGATGAGATTTAAAGATTTAATTAATTGTCAAATTATATTCCCCAAATTTGGAATTATCTGTTTATAAAGAACTTTGGATCTGTTGAATATTGCAAAAAGACTGTTACGGTACATGTTCTTGGAAAGACATTTGTGCACCAGATACCAACGTTTGGCTTGATGAAATGTATTGTCAGCCCTTGAATAGTTTCTTCATTGATATAATCAAAGACCGAACAGAAGGATTTTGGGGTAGTCAAAGTTTAACCTGTTATTTAAAAATAGAACTGTGTTTACTTTGAGGGGTCCTTGGTGCTCACTGAGCTTGCTTGTTTTCTTGCAGATATTTCATTACTCTAACTAGGTAACATCATCAGTACTAGTAAGGAGTGCTGTTTGTTGTCGGTTTATATTGTGGTGCCTTGCCTATCTGGGTGGGTGGGGGCGGTCTTAGGAATTCTTTGATTGGGCTGTTTACTAATGGCTCTGTGGCAGTTTCTTGACTGGGGTATTGCTTCCTTGATTGTTGGTCTACTTCATTGTATTTACTTTGTATGTATTTTAAATTATTGTATTTTATTATTTTTGTGAGATTTTTTCATGTTTTATTTGTGTTCATCTGTATACATTTGTGTTCTTTTTTTTTTTTTTTTTTTTTTAAA
>NW_015386355.1:621661-658777 GCF_001527695.2 Protobothrops mucrosquamatus
TTTGAGCCCATTTAATCATACAATCTTTAACTAGCTCAGTTTCTGAATCCAATTCTAGTAAAACATTATATATCCTTCTAATATGTCCTTTAGCATCATCCCTTACTTGTTTCAAAAAATTCCCATTTTCCATAAAAGAAGCAGTTTTTTTATCAATTCGCCATCTCTCTTGAATTTGTCTATACACAAGCCAAGAAAAATCTGGATATTTCCGTCTCAAAACATCTATTGATTTGAGGCACCATTCACCACTACCACTGAAATATAACAAATCTTTATAAGATGGCGCCTCCATAATCACAAATCTAGGTATAGTCAGAAAAATATGTGACGGTATCACCCAAATTGGAAGTTTAACATCAAACTTAAAAAAATATTTTTGCCAAACTCTCAACAATGCAGCCCTTATTATATGATTTCTAAAAGTTTTATCAATCTTTTTTTGCATAAAAAGATAAGCATGCCACCAGTATACATTTGTGTTCTGTTTTGTTCTTCACCCTTCCAGTTATATTAAAGCAGTTCTTTTAATATATATTTATGTTAATACAAGAAGTACTATTTTGTACTGTAAATTACATTAACAGAAACTTGCAAGACTTCCTCCCTCACCTTTACAGTCCAAGACATTAGGGAGGGTTCCTTCTGAGATGTTTGCCGTGCCCACTTTCCTTCTGTGGACCCAGCTGCTGCTTATCTGACCATTGTCTAAACTGTGGCTCTTCCTTCTGTCTCCTAAGGCAGAGGTCCCTAACCTTTTGGGCATCAGGGACCAGTTCAGTGGAGAGAGGTTTTTCCACGGACCGAAGAGTGTGTGGTTTTGTGTGCTGCCTGCGTCCCACAGATGGAGCTTTGTTTGTTTGTGTGCACCAGTTGCTGGCATGCCGCGGCCCGGTACTCGTCCACGGACCGAAGGTTGGGGACCCATGTCCTAAGGTCATTCTCATATACCATTACTCACATTCATGGAAGCAATTTTGTTTTAACCAGAATAGAGAAAGCTAACGAAACAAATCATGATAACTGAAGAGTAGGAGCTGGTTTTTTATTTTTATTTTTTTCACATTCAGGGAAATTTGTTCACAGTACACGAAGTTAGGGCTAAAGCCCATTTTTTTTAAAAAAATGGTCCAATCGTTTAAAAAGTGGAACAGAAACAGAGCTAATTAGCCTGTAGGGATTCCATGTTAACTATCCATTACAGTTCACATTTGTTTAGGCTATTAAAGGACAGTCTGACTTGGACAGCAGAATATGTTGAGGATTTGGTAAGTGCATTTTTGTTTTACTTTGTTATTTTTTGCTTTGATGATTTTTAAAGCTACCTGAAATAACAGCATGAGTTTGTTTTTCCCCTGTGCTTGTGCTTCTAACATTTCTTGGAAAATGTAGTTCATTTACGTAACATTTGGTGATAATAGATTCTTTCTCAACTGCTTTTTAATAGCCTTCATTTTGTAAATGTTGCAAACATGGTATACTTGTTTATTTCATAGTTATAAATGTTACACAGGCACTTCTTAAAATGGTGATACAGTAGAGGGAGTGAGAACAAGCAATGGATCACTTATTTTAAAACATGAAGACAAACTGGGGAATAATTCAGAATTAAATTCATATTCAAATCCACATTCATATTTAATTGCTTGGTATGTGTGTGTGTAAAATACCCCACCATATATATATATATACGTGTGCATGTGTATGCAATATCTAATTGCATTGAGAATAAATGATATTATAGAGGGCTAGAAAAGGCATTTCATAATATATCTTAATGGGAAAAACAGCAATTAGCTTAAAAGAATATTGTGATTAGAAAGTTACTCTAATCAAAGATAACATGCTCTTCTTGAACTCTAAGCCCAAATGATTTTGTTGCAATACTAGCACTTCCTGGGTCAAATTGCTCATTTTAAACTTGCCAGTTTATGTATTGCCTGAATCTGTGCAGCTTCCTTTTAGTGTGTTGTGTAAATAAAAAATGATTATGAATGATGCTGCCAGGACTATAATGTACTAAATGGGGAGGCCTAACAGGTAAATTATAAGAACCATTCCGAATGCTCTTATCAATCATATCAAAGTAATGGTTATTCAAGTTACACCAGTCAAGGGTGAGGCTCACTGTTGTGTCATATCACCCTCTGTAAAAGTTACAGTACAGGGAAAACGTGGGTTCAGCCAAAGATCTGGCACGTTGCCTTTTTCTGCAGAGAACACATTTGGGGACAGGGTCTGTGCAAATCATTGAAAGCGTAACCATGACTGCTAATTAATACCTTTCTTTTACCATGACACCAATGCTCAAGGGAGTGGCTGTATTCAAAAACCTCAGTGCTCCAGAAGGTCAGGAGAGATTGTGTTGTTTATGCGATGTGTGAGTCATTACAGTCTTTCCCAGAATAGCCATGTCTAGTGTAAGCAGTACTTCATCCCCCCCCCCAAAAAAAGTAAAGAAAAACCCTCATCCAACAGGACTTTCCCCTTACACACATGCTTCTGTTTTTATTCTGGATGCTATCCTTATTTACTTTAGATTTCCTTCCGTTTGGGGATTGTTTAAAAAACAATGAAAATGTGGGTGTGGTACAGATTTTATCAACACATGAAGAAACATCAACAAGGACAAGCAATCATGTTGTACTCTTAAATTTTTCAAGCTTATTTGGGGTTGCAGAATTTTTTTTACCGTTAGACAACATTGACGTTTTGAAGTGAGGTTTTTAGTTGCCCCCTCCCTGTAGGGTCATTCACACTTTTCACTTATCAGCTCCGAACAATAAGACTGGGATCTCAAGATTGAAAATCAATCTCTCTGTCTGACTGTATGTCTTCTATCATCTATCTGTCTACTTGTCTACTTGTCTCCTTCCCTCCTCCTTCCCTCCATCCATCTCACAACAGTTCTTGGTGGGGTATAAATTAATATCATAAGCTAGTACCATAAAACAAATAAAAGACGTTGATAACTGCAGAACCATCATTCTCCAATGAAATAACAATTCCACTCAGGGAGCACATATACTACCCATTTGGCCATGTGTCTCTTATCCCCACAGTTCTCTGTTTGAGACCCACCTCAAGCTGTAGCTCTGACCGAAAGAGCCAATTATCTTGGGTTGTCTCATGAAAAAAGAACCAAGTTTGTTGGTGCTGAAGAAAGATAAATGATCACTACCTTCAAACTAACATGAGTACGAATATTTTGTGGTACAAAAGAAAACGAATTTGGAAAAGAAGCTGCATGCAGTTCCAATGCCTCTGTTGTTTGTTTGTTTGTTTGTTTGTTAGAGAGAGAGAGAGAGAGAGGAGAAAGGAAAACAGAGGCCCTTTTGTGCAACCTGGAATGCAGGAGCGGTCCCTGATCAACCTGACCTACCATGCTTCTGCTGTGCACATTCCAGATATAATTGATCAGGTCAAATAAGTCAAAGCCGCTATTCCATTGTCAGGAGCTGAGGTAGCAGTTTGGGATGTTATATTTCTTGCCTTGGCAGTCCTTCGCATATTCCCTAAGTGAACCCTCTTGTCTTCTCACTTCATCTCACACTGCCAATCCAATTTAATAAGTGGTAATAAAATTGGATGCAGAGTAGGGGCCTTAGTGCTTTCTATTTATGTGGGAAAAGTTCAGGTAGCGGATGCACATCTGGTCCTGCAGCTGGTTCAGGATAATTGCCAGGGAGTCTTCTGAGTTACATTGGATCAGTGTTTCCTTGAATCCATCACTCGACTTCCGTACAAGCAGGTCTTTGGTTTGAGAAATACTTGGCAAAGAAGTCCCAGTGGTCCTTACTGACATATGTCCCACAAAATAATGAGCCAGCAAAGCTCCTTCCCTCTCATAGAAATGCAGACGCTTTTGTTGCAACTGTTTATTGTTCCTCCCTCTCCAGTCCCTGGGCTCAACTTGACCTTCAGCTACTAGGAGCTCAATTCAAGCCAGGCTTATAATAATGAATTATACAGACCATTCCCCCCCCCCACACAATAGTTACACACATCTGCTCAGGAAATAAACAGGAAAGAATTGTCTCTTTTAATGAAATGTGGCAACCAACCTGTTACATTTCTCCAGTAAACATAAGTATAGGTTGGGAATGACAGGTTTTAATTGCTACTTTTCCCATGTTTCTTTAGCCTATTTAAGGAAATAAATATGAGATGGGGAAGAGTGGGGAGACTGAAGATTTTAGCAGTATTATATGCTTGGAGAGGAATGTCTGCATGACCCTTTGGTCTGGGATCAATTTATTGTTTGTTTTATTTATTTAGTATATGGCGAACAAAGTCAGGGAACTCTACAAATGTTAGATACAACGCAGTCCGGACAGCTAAATTGATAGCTCATTCTGTTTGGCGCTTGCATGCCTGTCCTTGGTGCACTGCAGGGGCCAAACTAGGTTACACCAACAGATTAGTGGCATTCAGATTGCTGGCTCTTCTGGGCTCCTCCGGTCTCGTCTTGCCTTGCCTCATATTGCATTGCCTTCCGTCTGGCCAGGTCCAACGCTGGCTTCCGCTCTTTCCAGACAAATGAACGCAGCTAGGGATCAATTTAAAGAAGATGGATTAGGAATGTAGAAGAAGGTCCATTACTGATTCTCATGGAACACATTTAGGTGTTGCGGTACAAAGAGAGTAGAGTCGGTATAAACCTACTCTAGTGGCATCCAGACTTCTCTAAAAGATATTTGAGAATTCTGTGGAACATTGCATAGGTGTACATCTTATTTGCTAACTGGCCTATGCAAAAAACCCTGCTGTTAATTGACTTCAGCGCTTGAAGTGCTGGAAGGGGGTGCACTGAAAGTTGAGTCAGAGCCAGTCCACCTCACACAACCACTTTGCTTAGAAGCAACTGGTTTCTGTGTCTAAATGGCACATGTGCAAAGAAACATTCAAACTGAAGTGAAATGGCTGCTGTGATCTACTAAGTGGAGTATTGCTTCAAGTTGCATCTCAAATGGCTCCAACACAGCTTAGTACAGTGGTTCTCAACCTGTGGGTCAGGACCCCATTTGGGGTCGATCGACCATTTCATGGGGGTCACCAAACAAGGCTGTCTGCCATTTTTTTTGCCCGCCATTTTTTTCCCCTTTTCCGGCGGGTGCCTTACCTCCCTTGGGCTGGGCCAGCTGGTGGTCGGCCTGCTCCGTCTCTGCCGCTTGCCAGCTACGCCTCGGCTGGCGCAGGGGGCGGAACCACGCATGCGCGGCGCTCCCGGGCAGAGAAAGTCCTCGACTTACGACTGGTTGGGTAGTCCTCAACTTACGACCGGTTTAGTCCTCGACTTACGACCGGTTTAGTCCTCGACTTACGACCGGTTTAGTCCTCGACTTACGACCGGTTGGGGTCGCGGCATTAAAAAGGTTGAGAACTACTGGCTTAGTATGTCTTTATGACTTAAGCATAATGGGCGACTAAAAACCTAATTCTTTTCTTTGTGGAGACACAATGAAGAAACATCAGTACTTCTGGAAATGCCCCTCCGATTACGGAAGAGCACACGATCAGTTGGGCATTCAAAGAAGTTTAACTTGAAAAAGACACATGGATTGAAGAATCCTGTAGGAACAATAATCTCTGTAAGTCTTTACTGTAACCAGGCAGCAGAATAGCAAAACTAATAATTCTGAAAAGATTTGACAGCCTAGAAATTCATTTGGTTAAATGACTGAGGCAAAGAAAAGTTCCAATAGTGTTAGGCGTCTTGAGTGCAATCCCAAAACATCACTTGAACAGCATCAGCATTGAGAAAATCACCATCAGTCAATTGCAAAAGACAGATTTACTCAGAACAACTTACATCCTGTAACAATACTTTTAATCTTACTAAACAATATCTGCTTATCCCAGGTCCTTGGGAAGGATTAATAAGTATATAAAAATGCCAGATCCAGTCTAAACATCCGGTTTACTGTGTGCCAAACCTAATCATCATCATCACCATCATAATATGCACATTGACAAAATTTCCATCTCTCAATTACAAAAGACCACTCTGCTGAGATCTGCACATATAACTACACTGCTACATTACAATATCCTAGGTCAGTGGTTCTCAACCTTTTTAATGCCGCGACCCCAACCGGTCATAAGTCGAGGACTAAACCGGTCGTAAGTCGAGGACTAAACCGGTCGTAAGTCGAGGACTTTCCCTGCCCGGGAGCGCCGCACATGCGTGGTTCCACCCTGTGCCGGCCGAGGCGTAGCTGGCAAGCGGCAGAGACGGAGCAGGCCGACCACCAGCTGGCCCAGCCCAAGGGAGGTAAGGCACCCACCGGAAAAGGGAAAAAAAAATGGTGGACAAAAAAATGGCGGACAGCCTTGCTTGGCGACCCCCGTGAAATGGTTGATTGACCCCAAATGGGGTCCCGACCCACAGGTTGAGAACCACTGTCCTAGGTTCTTGGGAAGAATTTGATGCATATGAAGGCTAACATCAGCTAAAGAACTGGCAGCTGTGATTTTTGTGTATATAATAATAACACAACCTTTTATACTCTTGTGTAATATATTGTACTTCTATTTTATTATAGTTAAAATATAAACAACAGTAGGGTTAACATCTCTAAATGTTCATTTGTATAGACAGATAAAGTTTTGCTAGTTTTCAAACAATATTTAAGACCTGGTTAACAGAATGAGATTGCATGGATGAATTCTAGTGTGCATGGACATCTAAGCTCTTCCTGTTTTGTATATGTATGCAACATGCACATAAGGGTGTGGTTTGGATTATGATACTTGCCTCATCTACAGGTGTTGACCTCCTGCAGATCCCACTGTTGATGTAAAACTCAGGTATTCTCATCTAAGATCTGAAAAGTTCCTGAAATTTGGCAGGACCTTGAAATATTGCAAATTTAGAGTAATTTCATTTTTAATTGCTAGGAGGCTACATATATTTCTGGCTCTAGAAGATGTATCACCTCCATGTTGTGATTACTATTCCTAAACACCTTAATTCATACCTAGATCTGGAAGAATCATGTGAATAATATTGAAGAGATTGTTATATCTTTCTTTGGTAGGCTGCTGTGTAACAGTGGCTTTAATTAAAAAAAATCTAACTTAAACCAATCCGTATCCTCAATAATAATACAGTATTTTTCCAATCCTGTTTCTTCTCTAGGCTTTGGATGTGTAGGAAAATTTGGGTGCAGAAATGCTCGGATATATTTACAAATGGGAATCTGCATTTCTGGCAGAAGGTACTTGCTGCTAAGATTGCTCACCTGCAATAAAAACCTGGAAAAACTATCAAGGTAAGAAGTACCTCCTATCCTTTAAATAGATCCTGAGATTTCTGAAATCTTTGATAATAATGTAAGCATAATAAAGTTCCTTGAAGTATTTGCCTCCTTCTAAAGCAGATGTCTCCAAACTCATTGTCCCCCTCGTAACATTTCATTAACCCCCAAATATTTATTATATGACAATAATTTAATAAATACTGTTTAACTAACAGTACTATGAATAATAATAATAATAATAATAATAATAATAATAATAATAATAATAATAATAATAATAATAATAATAATAATAATATTCTATTCTATTCTATTCTATTCTATTCTATTCTATTCTTCAAGAATAGGGACTGGGATGGAATTCTACAGAGGCCCAAAAGATTAATTGACCCCAATCACCTTTCCATCCTTACAAATTTTTTTTGAAAGGTTTATCATCATTATCAACCACTTATTGACAGTCAGACTTACTAACCCCCTTGGCCCCCAGCCATTTATTGACCACTTTGGGGAACCTTGTTCTAAAGCAGGGGTGGGCAACTATAGGCCCCGTTATGGCCTGTGTACTTCAACTCCCAGAATTCCTGAGCTTGCAACTTTTAGTGGGGCCACAATTTATGTGGATGAAAGTATAGAAGGCCAAGTGAGCCTGGGTATTTTGGAGGGGGGGGGGAAATTGTGCAGTTTTTTTAAAAAAATTACGCTAATGTTATTTTAGGGCTAATACTTTTATGGCTAATACTTTTTTTTTCTTTACCCAACCTCAGATTTTGGCTATCATGGTCAAAGAAGACCTGAGAAATTGGGAGGTTGCATGTGAGCCTGGTGCCCACTTCTGTCCATAACCTTGTTTGTTTGGGTATTCTTCCCAGGAGATTTTGCCCAGGTTGGCTCTGCCAGAGAATGGAGAGGCAGGAAGTGAGCGGGATTGGTTTGAGGAGAGGGAGAGAGGCAGGTTGCAGCATCTAGTGAAATCCTTCTTTAGAATATCTTTTCTAAAAATGTAATCCAAATTGTTCAATTATTATTGTTGTTGTTGTTAAATTTTTATGCTGCCCATCTTTCCTACAAAGTGACTCTGGGTGACCTAAAAGTCTAAATCTCATCTTTATCAATTTTTCTGAATATCGTATTTAAATAGGAGACTTCTATCTGTTGTTATATATAACAGTGATGGCGAACCTTTTAGAGACTGAGTGCCCAAAAACTGCCCCTGCCTCCCCGCCCGCCCACCTCTGCGCCCCGCCCACTCCACCCCCGCTCCCCTGCAAGGCCACCCACCGCCTCCACAGCCCACCGCAGTAGATCGCCCAGGCAGCCCAGCAGCACCGTGGCAGCCACGCCCTCCGCCCATGCCCCGCAGCATCATCTGCGTGTGACAGGGCACGAGGGGGGAATCTTGTCCCTGCTGCCCAACTGCCATGTCCTTGGCTGCAGTGCTCTGTGTGGACCGCGCTCAAGGGCGACTCTGCTCCAGGGGGGCTGCTGGTGAGAAGGGGGCCACGGGGAGGCGGGGCTGGGGCAACAGTACATGTGCCCACAGAGAGGGCTCTGAGTGCCACCTCTGGCACGCGTGCCATAGGTTCGCCACCACTGATATATACATTTCCCTTGTACACTTTTTGTGCCTGATTACGATGGGAGGAGGCTTTCAAATCGGTTTCTACTTGATTTTTGCTCAGTATTCCTTTAAATCATAAAAATTTTGCATAGGAAGGAGTTTGTGGATCATTTAGCCTAGTATTTTTCAAACTTGGTAACTTTAAGACATGGGGATGTCAACTTTGGGAATTCTCAGAGTTGAAGTCTGCACATCTTTAAGTTGCCAAGTTTGAAAAACACTGATATAGTCAAATTCTTAAATACTGTTGCGTATGAATGCTAGATATTAATAAATTATATTTTATGACAATAGAATCTATACTGCCTGATTACACTGTTTCACTATAAAAGCACTTTTTAATTAATAATAACCAGGAAAAACCTTTAATCGAGACATAGAACAACTTTTAATTAATTGTTGCTCATTAATTTTTGATTTTGGCTGCAACAATCTAAGCCAGGGGTAGGCAACCTTGGCTCTTTTATGACTCGTGGACTTCAACTCCCAGAATTCCTGAGCCAGCCCTGCCTACCCCTGGTCTAAGCAATCAATAGGTAGAAATGAAGAGATTCAAAACATTCTAAATTTTGATGCTCTTTTTTTCTATGAACCACCCTCCTTCCCTCCCATTTTTGCTTGAGAATGTACCACAGGCTAGTAAAGTTTTTGGATTGGTCCCTTTGGAATTTTGAAAGTACACTGTAAGTGTTCTCTCAAAAATTTCCGCCTGTTGTTGAGTTTTGACAATTCCCAAAACAACTGTGGATGGGTACAAAACAAAATTCTGTTTATCAGAATTCAGACAATTGTTCATTGTCATGTCTTCTAGCTGATAGAATTATTTCTAGTGCCCAGGTTTGGTTTATTTTCCTGCATCAGTGGGCATCATACCCATCATTTTCTAAAACTGCTTTATCAATGGAAAAAAGAAAAAGGCCATTTCCCCCCCCCCCCCAAAATGCCAGTACAAGTAGTCCTCAACTTACAACAGTTCATTTGGTGACCGTTAGAAGTTACAACATCAATGAAAAAAGCAACTTGTGACCATTTTTCACACTTATGACCATTGCAGCATCCTCATGGCCGCCTGATTTGGATGCTTGGCAACCGATTCACATTTATGACGGTTGCAATGTCCCCAGATCATGTGTGAACACCTATTGCCACCTTCTGGCAAGCAAAGTCAATGGGGGAAGCCAGATTCACTTAACAACCGGGTTATTAACTTAACAATTGCAATGGTTCACTTAACAACTGTGGCAAGAAAAATTGTAAAATGGGGCAAAGCTAAATCAACAAATGTCTCACTTGGCAACATAAATTTTTGACTCAATTATGATCATAAGTCGAGGACTGTCTGTATTTTGAAGCCTTCTTGGAATAGGCTCCTCCCCAAAATTGCCTCCTTTGGAGGTTATTTGGTGATGGGCTGAATGTCTTGAAAAGTCTGGTGATGAATCAGACAAAGCTCAGCGTCCCAGCCTCGTAATGGAATCAGACAAAGAGCATCTCCAGAGAGAGAAATTGGAAAGAAACGATGTGCTGTTCTGCATCCTTTCTTGTAAGGCACGGCTGATTAAGAATTGACCTCAGTTTAGGTGTGAATGGGATTCTGCCCCCTTAAGTATTATACTTTTATTAATCCTTTTCATTTAATTTCCAGTCTGCATTAACTCCTCCCCCCTTTGTAGCTTTTGCCTTGTATTTTGCACCGTTCCCAAATTATTATTGTTCTCTCATTCTCAGTGGCTTCCTTTTTTCTCCCTTTTCTGCCTCCTGTTTCTGCAGGATGAGCTCCTGTGCCAAATCAATGCTTCCGTCTCAGTGGCTGTTCCTGGCATATGTGTTAATGGTGTGCTGTAAATTGTTGTCCGCAACTAGCCATCCCCCTCGGGGACTCACAGGTAGGCGCTTTCAAACTCATTAGGCACTACCGAGGCCAATTAACAACACTCTCCAAATGTTAGAGTCCACTTTTTAGCCATAGATAATTGATGAAGCTGTTTGGCAATGCGTTGTGATCAGAGCGAAAGAGACAAAAAGGTTACCAAGTCACACATAAAGAAAGATGAATTATTGTTAAGCCTTTGAAGCAGTTCGTGGTAATGTCTGTGTCAGACAATCTCCTGGAACGAATGGGTGAGACTGTGGATATCAAATGTTCATGATTTTCTTTTTCTCGTGACTCAACTTCTGTCTCCCACCCCCCAAAAAATCACAAAACAGAACCAAAAAGTGGAAGAAATGTTCTCCAGAATTGTGGGGAGAGGAGATATTGTTCTCTTGTAAACAGTTTACACTGATTACCTGAATAGGAAAAAAAAATATCCTTTCCTGAACAGCTGTTGCAATCTCAAGCAGTTGGCATGTTCTCTGTCCATCTATAAAGAGATAAAAACAAATTGCCTTATGGTCTTGCCTCCTAGGGAAATAAATCAGCTTTGAAATGATGGAAAAGATGGGAGGGCTTTAGTTAAATTTGGGTCCAAGCACAAGGCTTTGGCAGTGGCACTGATAGCAAACCATAATAATGTTGAAGCGCAATGGCTCGGCGGTTAAAGATTCTGAGCCTGTGGGCTGGAGAGCCGACAGCCCAGGTTGGAGACCCCGGTCAAAAACAGAGTCAGACACGACTGACAGGGAAACCTTTACCTTTAATAAAATACACTGGAAGATGTCATCATCAAATGTTGCAGTTATATACAGCACCTGTTGATCATGACTTCAGATGCAAGTTGCAGAATGCAATGACATCATAAACTATGCATACCTATTACCCCTCCCCTCTCCAAAGAAGCCAATTGGCTTTGAAGAATGCCGAGAACATTACAGCAGATTTACAGCATGGACACACTTTTAAGGGCTGGGTCCTGAATCAGATGTATAATCTTGAACATAGGAGATAATATTATCCCCACAAGACCTTTTCCATGGGAGAAATGCATTGCTTTGAGAAATTTGTCTTTGTGCTATAAATCTAAGATTATTTGGGTGAAACTGAGGAGTCTACCTAGGCAACTTTGGACTTTTGAACCACAGCTCATGTTCTTTTCTGCCATCAAGGAAAACTTGATTTTGGCTAATCAGCGAAAGCAATGCACATTTGTTCCGTAAACTGGCATTTCTGCTCTTTGCCACAATGGTAGGATTTTGTGGGGGGGGGAAAATGAAATCACTTTCCACAATACTGTACAGGAAGAAAGGAGGTTGTGAAATGAGTTATGCCATTAGTTCTCAACCTGTGGTCAGTAGACCCCTGATGGGCAGCAATGTCCGTGAAGGCTTGAAGAAATGTTATGATTTTAATCTTGAGTTAACTCTTGGTGGTCTGTGACTATGGTCTGTGACTGTAAAATGTATTTAAAGGGGGGGAGCTCCATGGTGAAGAAAAGGTTGAAAACCACTGAGTTACTCTGATTCCTTTTCTTGGAATGGTGAGAATTCATACACATAAGAGTGTGAACAGCTACGTCTAGCCAACTTTGGCTATTCTTAAAATGCTAAGCAGGATTGGATGTGGTCACCACTTGAATGGGAGATAACCAGACAATCTGTGGATTACATGGTAAAAGTCTTTTTTTTTAAAAAAAAAAAACAAACACCCTTAAAATAGAATTGTTTCATTGTCCATATATTTATTTATTTAATTATTTAGTCAAATAAAGCTACATACTCATCCCACTAATTCTGAAAATCTCATAACAAGGTTTAAAACGTCAGTATAGAAAAACCAAAGAAATAAAAACAATAGAAAGATTAATGTTTAATCGTTATGTTAGCGTTAAACAATAATGTTTGATCTTGAAGATGAGCGATTAATTCAGTAATCCCTATGGTTATCGATAGATATTATCCTTATAGATGTTATCCATGGTTGTTTAATATACTGTATATTGCCTCTATTGATGCCTTCTGTTTTGCATTAAATGTAAGGCACCATGGCTTGTATGGATTGATTTAAAAAAATAACTGTATGCCCCCTTAAATCTCTTACCCAATGACCAAAATTGGTCTAATTTGGGAGGGGACAATTCAAGATATTAAGTCATACTTTCGAATATAGGTAGTCCTCTACTTACAATAGTTCATTTAATGACCATTCAAAGTTACAATGGCACTGAAAAAAGCAACTTAGGACCATTTTTCACACTTATGAACTTGTAGCAGCCTCATGATCATGTGATTTCCATTTGGATGCTTGACAGCTGACTCACATTTATGATGGTTGCAGTGTCCCAGAGTCATGTGATTTCCTTTTGCGACCTTTGGACAAGCAAAGTCAGTGGGGAAGCCAGATTCACTTAACAGCCGTGTTACTAATTTATCTTCTGCAGTGATTCACTTAACAACCGTGGCAAGAAAGGTCGTAAATTGGGGCAAAACTCACTTAACAAATGTCTGACTTAAGAACAGAAATTTTGGGCTCAATTGTGGTCACAATTCGAGGCACCAGGATATCATTTTGCTCGTTTACACTTCTGAAATCGTTTGAAATATTTACCTCAGCTCATTCTGGAATGCTCTCTAGAGCACAAATAGGCAGTTGGGATTATCCATATGGCTCATGTCCATCGAATTTAACGATATGGTTTTGACTGCCATAGTAGCTATGGTAATTGTGCGACTGTTTACCACTTTGAAACTTTCTAAGCACATCTCTTAAGTGGAAAGCAAAGCTCAGAGCAGAGAGGGCCAACGTAGAAGCATAACCCAGCATTTGAAGATAGTATTCCGCTTAAGGGTTTGAGCCATGGAAATATAACTGTGCACAAGCCTTAACCAGCCATTACTCTCTAAAAAGCCATCACATAAATAAGAGAGTTGTACATTTAGCAATTCCCTGTTGTGTGGTTTCCCCTAACCCCATATTAGTTGGGGTTGCAGTGAGGGTCAGTTTCTATCCATAGATAAGTCAGAATTACAGAGTACTTCTGCAAATGGATAACAATTAAACAGAGCTGCGATTTTCATAAAAATTAAAGAACAGTACTTGATATTCTGATTGTTTTAAAAAACCAGGGGAGGACACCTGTCTTGTGTTGAATGCTATGTGTCTGGGATGAAGGGAATCTTGTAGCTTCTGCAGGGATAAAATCTGTGAATTTGTGAAGCAAATTAAGCTAAGTAAATTCAGCTTATTTAAATATTTTCAAGGTGCAGAAGTGATGTGCATCTGTAGGAAGGGCAGGATAATATAGAATTAATCCAGCTTTAGAATTAGAATTATCCAGCTTTCTTGGATAGTATACTATTCTTATTTCATGTCATCATTGACAGATGCAGTTGTAACATTAAGACAAAATTTTGGTAATTATAAATTTAGAAATATCTACTCTGCTACTATTACACATTACCCCCTATTAAAAACAGATGCCTGTGTCGTTATTATGGTTTTGTGTTAAACTTCTAATTAACACCATCTGCTTTTTAAGAAATGTGTTATTGCTGGCAATCCCTGACTTCATTTAGCCAGTCCTATAGCTAAGAGTTCAGTGTGCAGAGTTCTGTGTGCTCTTATCATAAGATGTGTTCAACGTATGAATGACTGAAAGTACAGTGCAGGTAGTCCTCAACTTACAACCATTTGTTTAGTGACTGTTTGAAGTTAGAACGGCTCTGGTTTATGACTGTTTTTCATACTTAGAATGGCTGTAGCATCCCCATGGTCAACGGGATCAAAATTCAGATGCTACTAGCCTGTATTTATGCTGGTTGCCGTGTCTAGGGGGTCATGTGATCACCTTTTGCGACCTTCTGAGAAGCAAAGTCAATGAGGAAGCCAGATTCACTTAACAACGGTATTGCTGATTTAACAGCTGCAGTGATTCACTTAACAACTGTGGCAAGAAAGGTCGTAAAATGGGGTAAAACTCACTTGTTGCCTCGCTTAGCCACAGAAATTTTGAGCTCAGTTGAGGTCATAAGTCAAGGACTACCTGTAGGAAGTGTACCAAAGTTGCCCTTGCAGGATGAACTTCAGGGTTCCTTTTGAAAACACCATCTACAGTTAATGACCAAAATAAATGTGTATGTTTTGAATTCATAGACATCTATCCTTATTCGGCTTGTTAGCCATTATGCCCAGACTATGTTCCAATTATACTTTAGTTTTTATTTTTCTAGAATGCAAGAGAAGATGCAGTGGCAAAAACATGTTGACATTGGAATTCATTTCCAACCTAGGATTCAATCACACCTCTTTAAAATTCACTCACCATCCAGTCCCAAGAGAAATACCTGTGATGGGAATTTGATGCTGTGTATTGTGTGCATGAAAGATAAGTTCTCATTATAGGTGATGCAGATTCTTTAACTTTACAACTCAAGATTATGATTATACATTATTTTGGTAGGATTAAGATTGACTTTTAGACTTTTCAGAATGCACCTTGTGATATTAAAATCTTTGCAAACCGTGAACCACTTGATGTGAAAGAAAAATAGATGACCTTATGGGTAATTGCTTCTGGAAGCCTCAAAGAACATACAAGCAATATATTGTTGTCATTGCTAAGTTTTGCTTCTTCTGGGGAATTGAAGCAAACAGTTTAAATTTGAATGGAATGGAAGATTATAGTCTTATCACATAGGCTAAAATGTAGACTGCCACATTTTTGGCTGACATTCTCTCCCCCCCCCCAAATAACCTTGCTAAACGGCTTTGAGGTCACAGAATATTCCATCACATTGTAACTGCTCAGTTTGAGATCAGTCATTAGGATGTTGATAAACCATGAAGTCTTTGTGAGGGATGTGAAGAGACTGAGAGAGAGATTTACAGAAAAGGGGGGAGGGTTCCTAGGAAAATAGGCTAGTGGATAAGAAGCAAGAATAGAGAATAAGGTACAAGTGGGAGAGAAGATAAGGAGAGAAATCAGAATGACTGAAGGAAGGGTCACTAGGCAGATAACTAAAATAGGCTGAGGGGAGGAAGCAGACAATTTAGTTAAGATCAAGGATGTAATTGAGAAAAAGAGGAATGGGCCAAATAAGTGAGGATCTGAGAAAGCGATGCACCCAAATGTTAAGTCTCTCCAAACCTACAAAGGGCAAGAAGGACTAAGTGATTTGATAATATAATAATACAGAATGAGCCAGGAAGCTTAAAAGCAGAGGTTTGAGATGCTCAGTCTAGGCAAATTGAAATGGCAGCACATAGGAATAAAACTTGCATCTCAATGCTAGGCTTCTGGATTCTCATTACAGGAATCTTTGCTGCATTTAATCATATCAAATCAGTAAAAGATTTGCTTGGTACACAGGTTGTACCTTGTGGGTTTCAGTTAATACTTACCCAAGGGATGCCTTTGATTTGTGATCATGGCAGCCGCTAATATTATAATAATAATAAAAGTGCTCAGGTGATTTCTTTGAACCTTCTCCTGCTCAGTTCACTACAACCAGTACGTTTTAGCAACCCCGGTCACTGGCAGAGGGATTTCTTCAAGCAGACCGGAGTAGGCATTGAGATAACCTATGACAGCCCTTGGAAAATTCAGCTTCATGTTATACTCCCTGCTTCTCCTTCTTCTATTGTTTTATGTTTTTAAAACTCCATCTTCTAATAGTAACTTAGAATCTTTATATACAGGAAAGTAACTGAAGCATTTCTAAAATTTGAATTAAAATTATTGGTGGCTACAATTCATCCCTTTGTTCAGAAAAAGACCTATCCATCTACCCAAATGAAGAGAAAAGTTAGCCTGGTAGAAAGTGTTTTAGGATGTTGGAAGGAATGGTGGAGGACAGTCTTTCGTGTTTGCCTTCTGGTGAACAAATGTTTTACAATCACCTTTGTATAATTACACATTCACTGTGGCATCCGTTTTGTGAGAGTGATTGTGTGAGAGTCAGTTTGGTCTAGCGGTTAAGACACCAGGCTTGAAAGTGGAAAAACCATGATTTCAAGTCCCGTCTTAGCCATGGAAGTCAGCTGGGTGATTTTGGCCCAGTTCCTCTACCTCAGCCCAACCCACCTCACAGAATTATTGTTGTGAGGAAAATGTGTTGGAGGAAGGAAGGAAAGAGGAGGAAGATGTGTTAGATATGTTCTCGACCTTGGGTTGCTTGTAAAAATAATAAAGGTGGGATACAAATAAATAAATAATATTTTCAACATTCCCAATGGACTCACCAGCCCCAAGTGGTTTCCTAGCCTTGCAAGAAAGATGAGACTAGAAATCCTTACTTGTAAGCAAAAATTGATGACACAACAGGCTTTTGAGCCAAAGATGTAAAAGTTCTATAGAAGATTTTACTTGGTTTTATATTGCTGACTTCTGTGACACAGACCAGTTTTACAGCTTCTGAGCACTGCTGCATCCTCCCCATAGCATTTCAGGTGCTTAAATCACCCAGGCATTTTCCCCACACTTTTTCCTAATGAATACAGAATTCATGCCCAAGGTAAAATTCCAGTTGTCAAGATGCCAGCTTCCAAGAGTAACTAGGAAGAGGAGAGCTTGTTATGAGACACAAAGAATATGTGAATCCTACAGCTTGGTTCTCCACCTAACAAAACAGCTACATCATATGGAGAGAGAAAAGGGAAAGGAAGTGAAAAACTTTTGTCATTGGAAAGCAAAGTGCAGTGGTGACAGTAGCGCCATGCCAGCAGGATGGAAGCTCTGCCCCTTTCATACATATTGTGACGCCTCTCGCCATTTTGGCAAAAATAGTGGGTCTTATGGATAGCTCTGAGGAGAAAGTATCAGTTGGAATTTGATGGGCCATAATAGTGAGGATTTTATTTGGCCTATAGTACATTAATAATGATGATGATAGTAGTAGTATTAGTAGAGTTGGAAGGGACCTTTGAGGTCTTCTAGTCCAACCCCCTGCTCAGGCAGGAAACCCTATACCATTTCAGACAAATGGCTGTCCAGCCTCTTCTTAAAAACTTCCAGTGTTGGAGCATTCATAACTTCTGGAGGCAGGTTGTTCCACTGATTAATTCTTCCAACTGTCAGGAAATTTCTCCTTAGTTTTAAGTTGCTTCTCTCCTTGATTAGTTTCCATCCATTGCTTCTTATCCTGCATTCAGGTGCTTTGGAGAATAGCTTGACTCCCTCTTCTTTGTGGCAACCCCTGAGATATTGAAACACTGCTATCATGTCACCCCCGTCCTTCTCTTCATTAAACTAGACATACTCAATTCCAGCAACCATTCCTTATATGTTTTAGCCTCCCTTAATCATCTTTGTTGCTCTTTTCTGTACTCTTAGAACAACAGCACAGTGACCTTGGTTAGACATTTCATTCATTCATGCATACCAATATCTCATTTTGTATGTCTTAAAATTATAGATAGGATACTCTAAATGGGGAAGAAATGCCGTATTTTCCCGTGTATAAGACGCTATTTTTTCCTGTAAACACCCTGTTCAAAAATCAGGTGCATCTTATACAAGTGCAGCATCTTATACACGGAAAAATAATGGTAACCTCCGCAGCCCAGGGCATGCCTGTGTGGGTTGCCATGCCACCTGGCTGCAGGTGTCAAGCCCCTGTGGGCTTGCCACTAACAGGAGGGGGGAGGAGGCAAGATCGTCAGCCGGCTGAACTTCCAGATTTGCCGGCTCAGCTGTTCGGCGCTCCACGGAGAAGCTCGCATGCCAGAGCGTCTTATACAAGGGTGCATCTTATAGACAGAAAAATACGGTACATTGGAGAAGACCAAATAACAGGGCTTTTCTACAGCACCTCCTATTCTTTGAAGCTTTTCTTCCCCTTCCCCTAGAGCAGAGGTCCCCAACCTTTTGGGCACCAGGACCGTTTCCATGGAGAGATTTTTCCGAAGAGGGCGTGGTTTTGTGTACTGCCTGTATCCCACGGATGGGGCTTTGCTTGTTTGTGCGGCCCGGTTGCTGGCATGCTGGGGCCTGGTACTGGTCCACAGACCGGGGGTTGGAGACCCCTGCCCTAGAGGTACACGTGCCCTTAACCCTGGTCATATCTAGTAAAAAAAGTAAAATCTATAGAATTTCAACAAACCCTTTATTCAGCTGATTTGATTCAGGGTATCTATCATAGGCCTTTAGACTAAAGTGTTTTTATTGTCCGGTTGGCTTTATATTTTGTTTCTGTGTTGCTCCACACCATTCAGACGCCTTCTGGGTAGATAAATGCAATTAATAAATAATAAATAAAATAATAAATATTCTATAGAGGTATGGTGAGATCTGTTAATAACTAAGCAGCCTAAGATGGATTTCCATTTTGGTATTCACCTCATCCTGGACATAACTCTTTTCCAATCCAAAATGAGGCATTTTACCAACTATACTCTCAAGCAAGCTCTTAACTCACTTGAGACTGTACCTGCTTACATATTAACCTCTTTATGATTTCTGTGACCACTGTTTGCATTCATCATCTTGTTTGGAGCCGTGTGAGACATTTCCCCTTAAACACTGGAATAGTCTAGACATTTACAAGAACATGAAATATTGGATCGTGAAAGGACTTTCAAGGAAACACAATAAAGATTCCACCCTTAAATAATTTGGTGGAACAGAGTTGATGTTTCCTGTAGTCAGAGACTCACGACTCACAAACCTCATCAGAAATAAGGCAGCAGGAGAGAAGAGTAGAAAAAGACAATATTTGGCATGCTATTGATTCCTCTTTTACATCTGCTCTACATTTACCATCAGAAGTTGCCTACACAGTGTTTAGATGCTACTCTCCATCATTTTAACTTAGTTGATTTCTACTTTTCCATCTCTATCTCTCATTCTCATGCTGTTTACATATAAGTAAGGTGAGGTAGCTCATTCATTTGTCTAGTCTGAAAGGTGTTTTTGAGCAAAACGATCTACTTCAGTTCAGAAGTATATTTGGATCTCTGTTCTGAATATTTAAGAGTTGTGGGGAATTTTACATGGGTGCATTGTTTAAGCTTGGTAAAAATTGCATGCATTTTAAGAACCCATACCCTCTGAAAAGCTATTATGGTGAATAGTGCAATTTGCCGTTTCACACACAAACAACATTGCAAGCCTAATGAAACTTTTAACAAAAGTATAGCGTTAACCCATTTGAAGAGTCACCATGGTATAATGGTTGCAGCCCATGAAATTCATTAGGGCCAAGCTTATCATTATGAAGAAAAGAGAGGGAATATATCATATTAGGGTTGAATGTGTTCAAAAGAGTTTTGGTGGAAATGTTTCAAACTTCATGGAGATGTGAGCACAGAACTTCTCTGCTGTTTATTAAAGCAGCCATGGCTGTCCAAGGAATCTGAAGGATCACGAGGGAGATTTTTCTAACAATTTCATAGATAGCCTTATCACACACTTGCTTGGTCCCTGAAACAAGGGGGATGTCTAAAGCCTAAAGATGAGATTTTTTTCTGCATGGCCTCTCACCACTCAGCAATCCCAAACAGTTGCTTGGTGCACAGAAGAGCTGTAGAAGGAGAAGCAGTGGTAAAGAGGCTTAGATGAATAACGACTGAAGAGCAGACTGAACACAACTGAGTGAACATACACTGCAGCATGCTGGCTGGGGAATTCTGGGAATTGGTCCTGACATGTTAAAGTTGCTAAGGTTCAGAAACATTGATGTAGAGGAATGATTGGTGATGGTAGCTCAGTCCTTAGTTGAAATATGTCTTCATAAGCCCAGGGGAAAAAAGCTGAAGCTGAAATGATAAAGCTGAAATGGAGGGATGGAAGGGGGCTGCAGATTTATTTTGTTTGCTTTCTGGATCGTTGATTGCACCTATCAGGGCAAGTGATTTTGTGAAAAGCTTCATAACATTTCCAAAGAATCAAAATGTGTGTGTGTGTGTGTGTGTGTGTGTGTATGTGTGTGTGTGTATAGTGATTTTGTGAAAAGCTTCATAACATGTCCAAACAATCAAAATGTGTGTGTGTGTGCGTGTGTGTGTGTATATATAGAATAAAGCTGGAAGGGACCTTGGAGGTTTTCTAGTCCAGCCCCCCGCTTAAGCAGGAGAACCTACACCAGTGGTGGCGAACCTATGGCACGGGTGCCAGAGGCGGCACTCAGAGCCCTCTCTGTGGGCACGCATGCCGTCGCCCCAGTCCTAGGCCTTCAGCTGGGTTTTATAAAACCTTTTCGCTTTAGGCCTCCGCCGCCGTGCACAAAAAAAAAAGGTTCAATCAATCAGTCAATTTCAACTTCTCGCGGGGAAAAAAAAGATCTCGCAAAGTTGGAATTGATTGATTGAACTTTTTAGTCCCACCCAGTCTGCTGTTACCACTGCAGCCACGCCCACCCAATTGACCATGCCCACCCAATGGGCCACACCCACCCGGCACCCGATGATGCATAAGTGGGTTTTGGGTTGCAGTTTGGGCACTCGGTCTCTAAAAGGTTCACCATCACTGACCTACACAATCTCAGACAGGTGATTGTCTAGTCTTTTCTTAAAGATCTCCAGTGATGGGGCGCCCACGATTTCTGGGGGCAATACCCAGTGATTGTCCTCACTGTCAGGAAATTTCTCCTTAAATCCAGGTTGCTTCTCTGTGTCCAGTACAGGTAGTCCTCAACATACATCAGTTCATTTAGCGACTGTTTGAAGTCACAGTGGCACTGAAAAAAAGTGACCTATGAATACTTTTCACACTTGCAACTGTTGCACCATCCCCACGGTCATGTGATCAAAATTCAAACATTTGAACTGACAATTGCAGTGTCCCGGGGTTATGTGATCATCTTTTGTAACTTTCTGACAAGCAAAGTCAATGGGGAAGGTAGACTCATCTAACAACCATTTTATTAAATAACTGCGAGGATTGACCTAATAATTGTGGTAAGAGAGGTCGTAAAATAGGGCAAAATTCACTTAATAACTGTGTCACTGTAAGTCAAGGACTACCTGTAGTCCAAAAATATTATAGAATCCCCACTTTAGACTATGCAAGATTTAGATATTAAATACATTTCTACAGATTCAGGCATACTTTGCATGAAGAAGTCTGGCTGCTACTTTGAAGGACTACTTTGAATATAGGAATCTGTGTATCCACCGACCCTTTCTTAGCAAAGAAAAGTAGGCCACGCAGAACAATTCTTTGGCATGATTCCTTCCGTTCTTTTGCTTTCTAATTTGTCATGCCCCACTGTTGGTCATAGATAGTGTAAAAAATTGAAATTAAAAATGTTGCAATATGGTCAAACCCACTAGAGGGCTCTGCAAGATTAAAAACTAGACAACTGACTTCCTATCGAAGAATCAAAGTCACAATGTTGCAATTTGCTAATAAGCATAATAATAGGATGTTTGCCTTTTCATAGGTCAGGTTTGGAAAATTCTAGACTTTTTCTTGTGCTTGGCTCCTTTTATGCCTTGATGTTTTATTCCCAAGGTACATTTATGTATATTCTTTCTCCTTTAAAAATATAAAATGAAAAGGCTAGTTGTGGTGGAAGGCTGTATTGAATTGCTGTCGGTAATAAAATGAAAAAAAAAATATCTGTAAGAAAAATTATTTTGTTTAAACAATGAATACTTGATTTGGGAACATGTCTGTTGCTGAAAAATAAAGAAGGGAGGGAAAAAAAGAATCTATAATGTATCTGTTTTAAATACTATAGGGACATAGTATACCCATGATAGGTTTTGACAAAGTCTTCCATTTACATGCATAGGTAAACTTTCTACTGGGAGCAATTCAGTGTTAATTTAGTCTTTTATAATGTAAAATATAGCCTCTGGTATAGTTTCTCAGAACACATACTTTACAATGTGTTACTGTAGGAATAGATTTATATATTCAAAAGAGATGGAAAAAAATTACAGATTAGATGATTAATATGTAGGTTTCAAGGGTCAGGCTTCATAATGATTAGGAAAGAATAATATTCCTTTTAGATATATGGAGCAAACTTAAATTCTCATAGCTCAAGCAGTGAATGTCAGTTTAACTCTAGCCCAGTGGTTCTCAACCTTTTTAATGCTGCGACCCCAACCGGTCGTAAGTCGAGGACTAAACCGGTCGTAAGTCGAGGACTAACCGGTCGTAAGTCAAGGACTAAACCGGTTGTAAGTCGAGGACTACCCAACCGGTCGTAAGTCGAGGACTTTCCCTGCCTGGGAGTGCCGCGCATGCGTGGTTCCGCCCCCCTGCGCCGGCCGAGGCGTAGCTGGCAAGCGGCAGAGACGGAGCAGGCCGACTACCAGCTGGCCCAGCCCAAGGGAGGTAAGGCACCCACCGGAAAAGGGGAAAAAATGGCGGACAAAAAAAATGGCGGACAGCCTTGCTTGGCGACCCCCGTGAAATGGTCAATCGACCCCAAATGGGGTCCTGACCCACAGGTTGAGAACCACTGCTCTAGGCTTTCTTTATCTGTGATCCATATATCTGAATCTTATTTTTTCCACCCTACCCAGTAGGTTAGTCCTACTTACTCCAAAATTATTTCAAGGCTGCTGCAGAACATGCAACTTTTATTTAACTGACATTTTACTCAACTTTCAAAATATAATGTGAAATATAATATAACGCAACATGGAATGTAATATTGAGAACGAGTTTGGGGTGGTGGTTAAGCTGCTGGCCTAGAAACCAGGAGACTGTGAGTTCTAGTCCTACCTCAGGCATGAAAGCTGGCTGGGCGACTTTGGGCTACTCATTGTCTCTCAACTAAATCTCCACACAGGATTGTTGTTGTGGGGAAAACAGGAAGGAAAAGAAGTATAGATATTTTCACTGTCTTGCATTACTTATAATAAAGGTGGGATAAAAATCTAATAAATAAATAATTTCAAGATTTTATTGTTTGATCCTGATAGGGCTCAATATTGACTCAGTTTTCCATACTTCTGAGGTTAGTAAAATGAGGCAGATTGTTGGGGGCAATATGCAAATAATGCTTCTACATTATAAACCACCTGTTCTATCCCAGCCTATAGCCGTCCTTGTTAAAGGCACAAGGACCAAACCCCTGTTGATAAAATAGGCTGGAGACTTAAACAAAACAAACCCCTTTTAATATGGGTGACAAACCTGCCAAATAGTCCATAAACCAAAAGCAGCAAAACACCATCCAAATGGAGGAAATAGTCCACATGAAACACGAAGCAACAGAAGAGTAGTCACAGGCAAGATGAACAGAACAGGATCCCAGGAAGTACTTTGCAAACGGTTGCCTTCAGCAACCAGCACCGCCCACACCTCCTCTTTTTATACAACAGTCCCAAGGCGTTGCCTCTCAGCGCCTTCTCCTTTTTCCCTGGAGTTGTCGCATTGACTGCTGCTGATTTACTCTCGCTAATTGCCGGCGTGTGCGAGCATCAATTAGCATGTCCATCAGATGTGAGTCGTCTGAGTCTGACTCATTCTCCTCACACAGCTGAGCTTCATCAGGAACACGACTGGAGGGCCCAGGCTTTTCATCAAACCATGAATCTTGTACTTCATCAGAGCCTCCCTCTGACCCTGATGGCCCTTCAAATGCCTCCTCCACTTCCTCCTCAGATTCCTCAGACTCAGCTGTTGGGAACACAGGCTGGCATGGAATCACGACACCACCCAGACAGTGCTGTAAAGCACTATGGGTGGTATATAAGCCTAAATGCTATTGCTATTGCTAATTGGAGATACTGTATATGGAAGATAATTACCTGCTAAACTAGGAAATTACTATGTTTGAGTTGTGAGCTATTTTAAGAGAGAGATACAGGCTCACATTGATGATTTTACTAAGCAAAAGTATGGTGGCTGGTATTTTCTCAAGTAATCCGCAGATACTCAGCCCTAATATACTGGAAAGTGATAGACTCATGCTAGGTATTGTTCTTCAAGCTGACTGTTGAGGTACCAAGTGAACATACACAGAATTCTCTCTTTTTTTGGAGTTGCTTGATGAGGAGGTTCCTCTCTGAATGGCTTGCAAATCAAATAGGCTGTTACAAACTAAATTGATATTCGTGTGTATAACTTTTGCATTTCAGAGTAAAATGTAGATGGTCCCAGGTTCAATGTCTCCATGACACAAGGTAGGATTGGAAAAGGTCCAACTCAATATCATGGAAAGCCATTCTTAATTGGTATTGGACTTGATGCATCATTGGTCTGATTCAACATAAGGCAAATTATGAGTTGGAAATTTATTTTGTGTTTTGGTGCCTTCAAGTCAGTGGTGTACCCTGGTGACTGCCTGGACACATCCCTACAGTTTTATTGGCAAGATTTCAGAAGTGGTTTGCCATTACTTCCTTTCTAGGGTGGGGAGCGAGTGATCAGCCCAAGGTCACCTAGCTGACTTTGTGTCTTAATAGTCTAACTCAATATAGGGCAGTTCTGTGTAGCACTGCTTAAAGTGCCATGGTTTCTGAAGCAGTTCAAAAGCAATTTCTTGTTATTTGTGGGCTGTAGGATGAAATGTAAGAATGGCATGTCACAGAACAGTTTAGCCATTATTTACAGAACTCAAATTGCAGGTTGGTGAACCTCTGAAAAATCACCTCCATTTCTGTGTTGTCCCATTCAACTAATACATTTCTCTCTCTACATTGCCTAACAGGCTAGGTGGGCAATATGGACAACTCTCTCAGAACAAGGAGTAATTTTATAGGGTTTTGAGTTTGATTTCAGTTAAATACATTCTCATGAAACCTCTCTTCAAAGAAATGTAATGCAGCTATCTTTTTCTGACTGCAGTTGAACTGCTTTGTTTCACTCGCACACGCAAAAGACAGTTGGAGGGCAATGCCTGTTGAAAGTAGGAGATTAGATATATCAGAGTGTGTTCTGCTAGGTAATCTGTTCTCATCAGACTGGAAATGATATCTGTCAGAACAGAATGGAACAAGCATTGGGTATCCATTAACTTTCTAGGATAGCAATTTTTAACGGTATACTCTAAAATAAATAAAAATAAATGTCCAAGGAGCTCAAAACATTGATATTTGCATTACGTGGTATGGAGTTTCTCTTCTTATTTCTACGTAAGATTCAAAAGCCTGTTTAGTTCTTCAAAAATATCAGGAAAAATGCTCTCTCCTTCTCTGTGAGAAACACATAGACCAGGGATCTTCAAACTTGGCCCTTTTATGATTTGTGGACTTCAACTCCCAGAATTCCGCAGCCAGGCACACTGGCTGAGGAATTATGGGAGTTGAAGTCCGCAAGTCATAAAAGGGCCAAGTTTGAAGACCCCTGACATAGACACACACAGAAATGTTGTTAGTGCCACAGAAGGACACATGGTCTATGGAAAGGGGAAAGGTGCTTGCCCCAAAGACGTTGCACTGTAACGTTATAGTCAATTCCCAGATAGATATACAGGCATTAGGTTAAGCCAGTGGTTCTCAACCTTTTTAATGCCACGACCCCAACCGGTCGTAAGTCGAGGACTAAACCGGTCGTAAGTCGAGGACTAAAGCAGTTGTAAGTCGAGGACTAAACCGGTCGTAAGTCGAGGACTACCCAACCGGTCGTAAGTCGAGGACTTTCCCTGCCCAGGAGCGCCGCGCATGTGTGGTTCCGCCCCCTGTGCCGGCCGAGGCGTAGCTGGCAAGCGGCAGAGACGGAGCAGGCCGACCACCAGCTGGCCCAGCCCAGGGGAAGTAAGGCACCCACCGGAAAAGGGCAAAAAAAATGGCGGGCAAAAAAATGGCGGACAAAAAAAATGGCGGACAGCCTTGCTTGGCGACCCCCATGAAATGGTCGATTGACCCCAAATGGGGTCCCGACCCACAGGTTGAGAACCACTGGGTTAAGCAAAGAGGGATGCTTTATTTTATTTTTTTTGACAATATTTTATTAGGTTTTACAAAGGTAAGGGAAAGGGAGGGTCAATATAGGTAGTGGGATTCAGGGTAGGGTTCAGGGAAAGGGTTGGGGTGGGGGTAGGTACAACAATGGGGTTGCCCCCAAAGACATTTCAAGCTTTAGCAAACAAACTATCGTCCGGATACAGGTGTTCAGTGGGAGTGGTTAATATAATAATAAGTAGTTATAGTCAAGAAAAATGACTTTATTTTTTTATTGTGCTGTTTGGAGAGTTTTTACAGAGATGTTATGGGTAAGCACACTTTCCTAATTTTTCAGACATCTTGCCTTGGCACTAAAAGTGCACAATCTGCCTTAGCAAGTATTTCTTCTAGCGTAGTCACAATCAATAATCAAGGCTATGACAGTGTAGGTCATGCTGTCATAATAAAGATAAAATGCAATATGTGTTATAAAAAAAAAAAGGAGTCACTTCCTTTAGCCAAAGAAGGAATGGGATAAATGCTTTCTGTCTGCCAAGGATACATTGTAAAGAATATTTTGCTCTTAATAAAATGCCAGCTGAATGTTAAATTTCCTCCTTACAAAGTTTAGCCACAAGGATGCTTCCTCGATTGAACTCTCACTTCCTGGAAATTTGGCAAACTTTTCACTGCAGACATCACTCTTTTCATTGCATGGGGCTCTTCAGAATCAAGACAGGAAACCCAAGCGGTAGTGGAGATTGCTTTTACTTTTCTTGCCAGAGTTGTTGTTGACTTCTTTTTTTCTTTGAACCATAGACGGAAGGACACGTCTGTTAAAAGAGGTTACAGTATGACTGGTGGATGCTGGGCAGAGGGCAAAAATGCTTTTTTACATCTTTGGAGCTGAAAGAGAAGGGAAAAAAATGTTGTCAGGAGGATCCTTCGGGAGAGACTTGCTGCAGCAAAAGGTCTTGAGGCCCAGCCAGGCTTTGATCCTCACAACATGAACAGCCTAGTAATAGATTGAAGCTTAAGAATAATTCTATTTTGCTAATGGCAAGAAACGTTTCTTCTACTGGAATGGATGATTATTTGTTTGCACCAAACAAGAAGAACAAAGTCTATGCTGAAAATATGCCCCTTAGCTGTTTCACATTATTGATCAAAATAATGTTTCCATAATGGTCCAGGGGACAACAAACTTATTCAGGTCACTCTTTTTAAAAATCTTTTGAAGCACTTATTAAGGTTTTCATTTTGTTTTGATGTTTTCCTTTTAAGGGAACTGGAGACGACTAGTATTAATGCTTCTAAAGCAATGGTTTCTAACCTGTGGATGCTTGTGGCCCGCAAAAATGGGGTGGCATGGGCAGCAAAATAGAACCAAACAAAAACATGCAAATGATGGAATGAAGTTTGCCAAATCTCTCATTTGTTCACGTAAGTTACCCGTTTAAACTAAAGTCGCCATTGGTGCACTAACTGATATGGTGGAGCAGGGATGTCAGTTAAACATCTGCATTGGCAATGACATCATCATCCTGGTGGCACAGTGGTTAAAATGCAGTATTGCAGGTTAACTCTGCCCTCTACCAGGAGTTCGATCCAGACCAGCTCAAGGTTGACTCAGCCTTCCATCCTTCTGAGGTTGATAAAATGAGAACCCAGATTTTTGGGAGCAATATGCTGATTCTGTAAACCGCTTAGAGAGGGCTGTAAAAGCACTATGGAGTGGTATATAAATCTAAGCGCTATTGTTATACATAATGGGCAATGCATCATGAATTCCACACCATTCAGAATATCTCTTCTCTGCTTTAGTAGCTTCTTCCACCCATGATTACTCGTCTGGCCCTATGGACACAACTAAAGTTCAATAATGAAACCTAATATTTATGTTGACTCAGTTAATATAAAATGCAGGGTTATTTTTTCCTTGATTATATTATGGAAACTATTATCCAATTAGATGTTCTGAGTAACCCTCAGCTCCTTTGATCTCATTGATTAATTTCCAATTGATCTCATTGGAATATATTTTTGAGGAATTATTTATAGGTATGTCAACCTTCTGACTGAGTGTTCAAATACATTCCAAATAATAAAAGCAGTTTGACCTTGGAATCAATTATCCATTTGCTGGATGTGCTCAGACAGAGGCTTGATGGTCATCCATCAAGGATTCTTTAACTTGAATTTGTTTATTGGACTTAGTGACTCTTTCCAAGTCTAGAATTCTATATTATCTACTTATTCCTGACTAAATATTGCAAACCTTTGTGTGTATTTTGGCCATGACTGTGACTACTGATTTTTGATGTGAATAAGCAGTACACTGTAGTAGTGCATTGCTTGCTATATAGCGGGTATGCTGCACCTACATCCCAAAGTGATGAGAAAGTAAAAACATGGAGTGTTGAAAAAAATGATTAAAAGATAGTTTTGTAAATTGTAAGGCTGTATCCAATTTTAAAGAAGCTGCTTTTATTGATACTGTTGTTGTTATTTACCACCCTAAATCATCGAACTGAAACTTTACGGCACTGAGAAATGAAGACATGTCAAGCTTGACTTGATAAATCAAGTAAGATATGACAGTCTGCAGAGAGAAAAGAAAAGAAAAGAAAAAACATTTTTGGCAAGGACAGGAATTCAGGGTGTTGCTCAATAAGCAGACTGAGAATGAGAAATCAGATTTAAATTACTAGGAGATGAAATCAGATGTAGATAAATAAGTTTCCTCTAGTGATTATATCTCTTGTCTGAAATATTTAAGACAATTGATGCTCTTAAATATGCTTGGAAGTGCTTGTTACATCTGGGGAATATTCTGAACATAGGTTGCGATGCCTCTTGGCTCAGCGGAGTGAGTCAAAGTATTGTCAGCTGTATTCCCCAATAGACAACAATATTAATGGATGTTCTACCAGAGCAACTGATACTTCAAGATGAGATGTCATTTATTGTAGCAAGGTTAGGATTTCAGAGAGATAGGACTAATAAATGGAAGATGAAGAAGCTGCACATTTGCAGGTAGAGCTAATGGCGACCAGTGTCAGAAGGGTTTGGCAGTGTTGACATTTCCTGTATCCCTAAATGTCATCCACAGAATTCCCAAATTATTATTATTTTTTAAAAATGTTAAAATATTGCAAAAGTTCCAAAATCTCATGAGAGGGTTGAAACTCACAAGCTGTCAGTGTTCTTGCACGAGTTCTCACGGGGGAAGCAAAATCTGGTGAACTCGCATAACTTTGCAAAATTTGAGACAATTTTTATTTTGGGGTGATTGATAACTTTTGCAATCCTCGATGAAGGCTCATCTTCAGAAACAGCTTTGCCTCAGCTAGTGAGAACTTGGCTCAAGTTGCCTGGCAGAAGGTGCAAATTTGGCAGAAGGTACTATTTCAGATGGCATGGCTAAGTGAGAAACTATTGTATTTCATTGTTTTGAATTGTGCATGTATTGTTCGTGTTGCTTTAAGTAATTGTTTTCTGTAAACATGAATTGGAGACCAGCAGAGGTTTTTTTTTAATTTCACTTCTTCTTCCTACCTATTTCCCATGGCTTAGTAGATATTTTTTGCCATGTTTTTCTCAGCCTTGGGAATAAGCAGTTGGTTGTTGACATAACTGATATTTCCAACCTAGCCCTATGTAACCACTACAGTTTAGGGACTCCATAGTTAAAGTGTTTATTTTCTGAATTAATACAAAACACAATTCTAATTATGGTAACTTTAATGATTTTGTAACCGTGTCTCTTATTTTTCATGTTCTTTTATAACAGCTGTGGGAAGGAATATGTGTGTATGTTTATTGCATTTTTATGAGGGAAAGTTAAGTGATGATACAGGTACCTTTTGTTTAGAAGGTACCAAATTAAAACTTACCATTTCCAGATGAGGATAGAAAATGCCTTGGAGAACTGCTGCCATCCAGGACAGATTGTGCTGAACATGAAGGACTAATAGTTTCACTTGGGAAGCAAAAAGAAAAAACAGCAAAACATTAAGTCTGTGGAGAGTCTCAATTAGCCAGGTCATGGTTATCCCAAGGGTGTTTTTTCAAAAGGCAACTGGACTTTCTTTGTATTTTTCCTTGAAGATGTTTCACATCTCATCCAAGAAGCTTCTTCAGAACTGAAGAAACTTCTTGGATAAGAAGTGAAATGTCTTCAAGGAAAAAAACCAAAGAAAGTCCATTTCTCTTTTGAAAAAGCACCTTTGGGACAGCAAAACATTGTATGTATGTGATGTAAGATAAGCCACGTCAGATTAACTATTTGTACAATGTAATTTAATAATGTCTGCTAATAGTGTTTGGTGAGAGGCATAACTGGCCTACAAATATGCATAAGCACAAAGAAAACAGCATTCAATACGGTATAACAACACAGGGTCAAAATACTTTTACAATGTATAATATACACAGTAAAATATACTATGTTCCCCTCATAGCATGCTTTGAACACACAGACACCCTTCTCTAATGCACTGCTACTGTTGCTAAAACTCTTATGATACAAAAATATCATTTTCCCATATTGCTGACTTAAGTTTTGGTTAATAGCAGGACCAGATAAATGATACAGAATTCCTAAAGTAAAAATGTACAACTTGAAAAAAATAATAATCAAGTGCCAATTTCCTCTCAAAGCACATAAATATAAATTACCATTAAATAAATCTTTGGTCACATGTTGCACCTGAACTGGCAACTAGCAATGATCTCTTAGATTCTTCGAAGAAAATATTAGACAAACCTGGATAGTTTGTCTGATATTCCCCAAATTTTCTTCCAAAGTATCTCTTCAGAGTTAGCCAAGGAAGAAAGACCTGAAGAGAACTAGAGCAGTGATGGCGAACCTTTTAGAAACCGAGTGCCCAAACTGCAACCCAAAACCCACTTATTTATCGCCAGGTGTCAGGTGGGCGTGGCCCACTGGGTGGCTGTGGCTGTGGTGTTCATGGCAGACTGGGTGGGTATGACCAAGCTGGGTGTGATCACCTCGATGTTGCTCATGGGGAGGGACACTTGTGGGGGCTGGGCAGGGTTGGGGGAAATCTAAGGGGGTCTCTGGCAGGAGGCTTCTCCTGCGGGGTGAGGCAAGGCAAGGCAAGGCAGGGCAGGGGAGTCATTGTCGCAGGGCAAGGCAAGGCAGGGGCCGGGGCGGCTGCTGCCTGACACAATCGGCCCCTGCACACAGAGGCCAGTGAGCGCATGGGTACTGGGATGCATCCAGCCATGTGGACTTTGGTGAGTTAGCGGGTGGCTGGTTGAAGAGGGACGGTTGCCATCTCCGGGGCATGACGCGCATTCCCACAGAGAGGGCTCTGAGTGCCGCCTCTGGCACGTGTGCCATAGGTTCGCCACCACTGAACTAGAGGATCCAAATGCTTTCTATATCCTAACTATAAATAGACTCTAAAGTGTAACCCTGGGATGCTACAGCTTGGGAGGCTGTCACCTGATAGGAGTCCTGCAAGTGATGGGCACAACAATATTCTTGACTGTCATCATCAACCTCTGGATCAGCATAGTTATACCAGAAACCATTAAGGTTCCTGGGGATGGGATTAATGTTGCTTCTCCTCTTCCTATTTTTAAAAAATCAAATCTGGACATTATCTATCTATCTATCTATCTATCTATCTATCTATCTACATCAAGTTCATCATCAATCTATCTACACACATACACCCACATATGCACATAAACACACACACACACACACATATATATAAATAAGATGTATTCTGACAACACAATATTTTGCATTTCTAAATTCTGTACTGCATGGTAAAATGATATGTATGACTAAAATAAATGCACATCGCTAAGCCTCTTATCTAAAGACTTTTAGCTGAACTACTGCCCCTCATAGTTCTGCTGTCATATCAAATTATATTGTGCAGGGTGCTGAAACAACCAATTTGATAATTCTCTGCATTGTCATAATAATCAGTTAGGTATAAGATAAGAATCCTTTCTTAATATAGCAGTATATACTGTACAGTTGTAACTTTTCTTAACGTCCTTTGATATTTGTCCTGAGCAGCAGATGGCAGTAGAACAACGCACAGAAAGAAAATACATCAGGATTTAATTTATAAGTAGCATGCAACATTTAGACCTTTACCACCTCCTGATTTTGTAGCACCAGAGCTTCTCTCTACCCAAAATTTGGTTGTGTGCAGTCAGGAGGTAAGACTAGTGCCTTAATTCAGTAATTATTACAAGGATGAGAAAAACAGATATTTCCGTCCTGGTAGCTAAAGACGCAGGTGGCTGAGTCATACCTTGTCTATTACAAATATGCCAGGATGAATTTCATGGGTCATATTCACGGAATGAACAGAGAGTCAAGTCTAGTAAAAATCTTAACTGGGGAAAAAATCCATCTAGATGCAAATCAAGCTCCTGTAATTAAAAAGTATAGAAATTTTGTTTCCAGAAAAATCAAACAAACAGTAAGATCTCTTTCTGAAAAAAAGGAAAAAAAAATTAAACATTACAACATTACAACTGCATTGTTTAATTTTTTAAAAAGATTTGCCCTTGAGACATTTTCTGTTTTCAATATTACTTGCAGATAGTCCTTCCATTGGCAAGAAAATATGATGATGCATGGCACATTTGTAATATGGGAGATTTTTTTCACGGCCAAACATCAATGTCTTGTACTGATTTTTTTTCTTCCTGGCATCAGTGCCTCTATCTCTTTGCTACAGAGTTCTGGCTCTGGAATGGTGACTAGCAAAAGTTAGTCATCCATCACGATGAAAAGAAGAAGTTCACACTTTTCAAAGTGCCTGCAAATGCCATACAACAATAAAAGTGAGATTTGTCTAGTAAAGGTCTTCCCAGTTATATTTGAAATTCCTGGATTTACTAAAGTTCTACAATCCAGATTATTTTTTCTCCCACATTTGGGAAATAGCATAAGGATATTGATTGAATGTATTTTGTGTGGAAAAAGCAGGATATTAATTTAAAGAATAGCTGCAATAGCATAATTCAGTTCTCTGCAAGACAAAGCATTTTACATGAAAGAGAGATTTCCAGCTCTGCTTTATACGTTTGCTTTCAAATGGAGGTAGCAGGCATTACCAGCATGATAGCCGTCATGGCACCACCAGATAGATTCCCATGGGCTCCTCTGATTAAGAAAAACAAATTGAAAGTGGCAGAATGAACTAATCATATAGCTGAATCTTGGTAGTATGATATTTTATCACTTTAGGATATTGATTGATTGGGATATTGTGCTTCCACATTATGATTATGTTAGGTAGACATTTTTTATCATCTGCATGAGTTGTGTTTTCTTAAGTTTGAATCTATTGTTCTTTCATTACTTGTAAATTATATATATATATTAATTAGATAAAATCATTTTCTTTCAAATGGGAAAACGGTGGTAGCCATGTGAGTGTCCATGATATGGTTCAAAATTCCAAATATTCCTACCAGTTCCAAGAAGACTGCCTGTAAATTCCTCCGCTGATCTCCATTTCCCAAACAAGATGGCAAGATTAGAAGAATCCATGCATGGAACATACAGATAGTCCTCATTTAGACCATTCATTCAGTGACTGGAAAAAAATCCTTTGTGGCCCTTTCAGCATCCGTCAGTTACCTTCAATATGCATTGTTCTATGCCTGACCTATGTTTTTTTCCCTTCCTACCCTTTCAGAACAGAGAAATTGGAGAGAAAGGGATTGAAAGAAAAAGCTGTTTCCTCTTTTGCATATCAATGCAAACACGGTGATAGTCCAGGACTGGGAGCCATTGATATGCTTACAGTACTCTCTTGAATTTTCTCTCTCTCTCTCTAATCTTTTCATTTTGCAAAGGGGAGGGGACAGAAAAAAAGCAAGCACTTTCTGTATGCATCCTCTCCTTTTCCTGTTCATTTCCTGCTGTTTTTGAAGTGTAGAAGAGGAAACAGATTCATGTTTTACATTCCTTTTCTCCAATTTCTGCTGTATGGGTGAGGGGTAGGAAAGGAGAGATTTTCTACAGAAATTGATTGCTTTTGTTTTTCCCTCCCTTTCCCCCAGAACAGAGAGACTGGAGAGAAAGGGACTTTAAGAGAGTAAGCTTAGCATGCTCAAAAGTTTCAGTCCTGGGCTGTTAGCAGAATCACATTGCTTTTGATGTGTATAAGATAGCATTCCAAAGAACAAGTAAGCAGCTGAAAGTGTGAAATTGAATTGTCTTTTTCCAGCCAGAATGTACATTCAGTCACATGATTTCTCACCTAGTGACCACTTTGTTTAGAGGCAGAGTTGCTGGACCCATTTAGGGACATTAAATGAAGACTTTCTATATGAGGAATCTTGATGGATCAGATCAAATACTCTTTATTACAGCCTTACAGGCAGAAAACACCAAATCAGTGCTCTGCTCTACAGAGTGGCCAATCAGAAGATGGTACTCTTTTCCTACTATTTGTCTTAAGGTACATTTTTGTTTATTCTATAAATAGTAGAGATTTAATGAAGCCACCACAGACATTGACAGATAGTTGTCAGTCAGGTTATCTAGGGTTATTTGAAAACTGTCAAATATGGTAGCCATGCTTGGTAGTGCATATTTCATGATGTAACTAGTTTTATTTTGTTATTCAAATGGTTTCAATACTGCTCCCCAAAAGTTAAAATTTACTCACAATTAAATATAATAAGTTAAAATAATTAACAGTCAGAAAATTATACATGGAGATGTTTTATAGAAATATATTACAAAAATAAAAATTAGCAAAATAAGCTAAAACCTAAAAACTAGACTCAATAAAAAATGTTAAAAATCACAGCAGATTTAATACTTTCTTAAAGTTATGTGTTATATAAAAATCAGTCCAATCCTGAATCTGTATCCATTTAACTTTAATTAGTAACTTTCTAAGAGAGAATGAAAATAACTTTTCTCTAGACAGTTTTTGCATCATATGCAAGATTTAAAATACCGCTTGTGTAGCCTTCTTACTTTAAATTACCTGATGCACTCTAATTTTCCATAAATGAGGAAATGCTCTATCCTTTAATGATTAAATATTGCCTTTTTCTGCATTTTTACAGCTCCATGCTATCCTTTCTCAGGTGATGTAATTAGGTTTATGTACACAGTATTTAGAAATTATATCATAGATTAAGAGTAGTTTTATTTTCAATCTTGTCCTGAGCAATTCCTACTGGAAATTGTTCTTTCTTTTAGCAGCCTTGACATTTTCACTGACTCCAGAATCCTGCTCAGTTACTGTCAGCTATAACCTCTTTAGTGTATATATGAACTGTTTTTTTTTTGTGCCAATGTGCGTCATTTTATGTTTGCTTACATTAAGGTATATTTGCAATTTGAAATCTCACTATTCTACTTTGGAAACACAAGAGTTCTGCATAATCCTTTTTTGAATGTGCCACAATTTGGTGTCATTAGTAGACTTGGTCATCTAATGCCTGCAGCTCTGTTCTAAAGTAATCCCACCTATAACATCGAAAGGAACTATATTTATGTTGGTTTCAGGGTCTGTAAAGATAGCCTATTTACCACAGCCAAGGACCAATTCTGTGCAATATTAAGGAGAAATTAATTATGAGTCTTGATTGAACTGAAGATACCATATAGATTTCTGTTTCCTTCTGTTGTCATTATGCTAATGCATCTGGCCTTTAATTAGAAAGTTTTGGAACAATGACACATTCAGCATAGTTAAATATTTTGAGAGCTTTATCACCTGAAGTTTCAATGGCTAATAATTCAGTTACATTCTGTGTCTTTTTTTAGATATTGTTAAGATCAGTTGTGGACTATAAAATCTTTGCTTCAATAATAGCAGAAAGACTAAAGAGATTCTTGATTGAAGTTATACATTCAGACCAAAATAGATTTTTACCAAAGAGACAAATAAAGAACAATTTAAGAATAATTTTAGACACATTGGAATATTATGAAATGCACCTTGAAATGAACCTTGAAATGCTTCTTACGAAGCCACTCCTTCGTTGCCTGGGCGGTGTGTTTGGGATCATTGTCATGCTGAAAGACCCAGCCACGTTCATCTTCAATGCCCTTGCTGATAGAAGGAGGTTTGCACTCAAAATCTCACAATACATGGCCCCATTCATTCTTTCCTGTACACGAATCAGTCGTCCTGGTCCCTTTGCAGAGAAACAGCCCCAAAGCATGATGTTGCCACCCCCATGCTTCACAGTAGGTATGGTGTTCTTTGGATGCAACTCAGCATTCTCTCTCCTCCAAACACAACGAGTTGTGTTTCTACCAAACAGTTCTACTTTGGTTTCATCTGACCATCTGATATTCTCCCAATCCTCTTCTGGATCATCCAAATGCTCTCTAGCAAACTTCAGACGGGCCCGGACATGTACTGGCTTAAGCAGGGGGACACGTCTGGCACTGCAGGATCTGAGTCCCTGGCGGCGTAGTGTGTTACTGATAGTTGCCTTTGTTACGTTGGTCCCAGCTCTCTGCAGGTCATTCACTAGGTCCCCCCGTGTGGTTCTGGGATTTTTGCTCACCGTTCTTGTGATCATTTTGACCCCAC
>NW_015386355.1:658816-686201 GCF_001527695.2 Protobothrops mucrosquamatus
ACCAAATACTTATTTTCCACCATAATTTGCAAATAAATTCTTTCCAAATCAGACAATGTGATTGTCTGGATTTGTTTTCGCATTTTGTCTCTCATAGTTGAGGTCTACCTATGATGTCAATTACAGGCCTCTCTCATCTTTTTAAGTGGGAGAACTTGCACAATTGGTGGCTGACTAAATACTTTTTTTCCCCACTGTACATCAATATTGAAATTTATCTGGCAAGGGAAAAAAGCTAGAATCAGACTGAAAATGTTACAAGAAGCAAAAGAAAAAAGAGGCTTTGGCCTACTAGACTGGGTCTTGTACTATCAAGCAGCCGCACTAACATGGTTAAAAGAATGGATAACTCTTAGAAATAAAAGACTATTATACCTAGAAGGGCATAACCTACAACTTGGATGGCATACTTTCCTATGGTATAGGAAGTACAAAATTCACAAATACTTTCAAAACTACTATGTAAGAAATGCACTGCTTTTGACATGGGGAAAGGTAAAATCAAGAACTTACATGAAAATACCTGAATGGATCTCAACAATGAAGGCATTTGTACACCCAAACTTAATCAATTATGAGAAACATGTGACTTATAAAGATATTTTGAATACTGATGGGAAACTACAAACTAAACAAGAATTGGAAGAACAGGGCATTGAGCTATCATGGTGGCCACACCTGCAAATACAAATGAGATATGAGAAAGATGCAAAAATATATGGTTTTTACAAAGATCAGACAACGTTAGACCAGATACTATTGTCATCAGATAAAACCTATGGGAAAGAAATTACAAAATAACGAGGGCAGCTACTTACAAAGGAAATTTGTATAAAATGTTCTATAGATGGCACTTACCACATGCAAGATTAGCAAAAATAATTAAAAATGTGTCTAGCAATTGTTGGAAATGCAGACAATATCCAGGCACATATTATCATCTTTGATGGACATGTCCTAAGCAAAGAACTATTGGTCAAAAATATATAGGTGGCTAGAAAAGATGGTAGAAACACATGTAGACTATAAACTAGAATTATTTCTTTTAGGCATAACATCAGAAAATTATGCTAAGAAATGTATATACTTAATACTAAATATATTAACAGCAGTGAGAATTATATTTGCTCAATGCTGGAAAAATGAAGAAATACCATCTGAAGAAGACATAATCAAGAAAAGTTTGGACTGTGCAGAAATGGATTGAAAATGAAGGGGAAGCAAGACTCAGAATACTTTCAAACGTGGGGAAATTTTTATAAATGGTTAGAAAAATGGAATAAAGGGTAGGAATGGAAATTGTATTACTATTAATGTTAAACACATAAACCCAGACAACGTGTTGCTTATTAAATACTAAGATTATTACTGTAAAAACTTAATAAAATAAACACTAAAAAAAGATCAATTCTTACAGAAACCCACTCTTCTTTATATATTCATTGTCTTCATAATAGCCACGGGAAAGGTAACATTTAAATGTTATTGAATTCCAGTGGTTACTGAACTCTCATGAAATCTAATCAGCCTAGTCAATGGTGAGGGATGATGGGAGTTGAAGTCCAGCAAACTTGGGAGAGCCACAGTAGCTAATCCTACGTAGCACAGATATACTAGGATGAAGTGTTTTGCTCTGTTCTGAAAAGATGTCCAATCATAAATCACTACCTTTAATAGCTGTAACTGCATGGGCCTTGCCGTAAAAAATGATGATTATTGGTTCTGATAGCTTGTTTGACTTGTGTTTGATTACTTTTTAAATGGCTATTCCTTTTTGGCGTGACAGAGACAAATACACGCTCCTTAAATGCTGACTAATACCTATTCAATTATTCAATACACATGAGTATCAGGATCAAGCTTTTTCTGATTACTTCTGACATGTGCATCTTACTTCAATCTTACATTATGTGTCCTATTTAAATTTTACATATATATGCCTCTTATATGTGTAGAATACCATTGTCCTTAGAGCTTTTGTTGCAGAAGATTCTGTCCATGACAATCTCAAGTTGCTCGGGCTTGGATCAGAACAGCTCATTTGAGATAGGACCCCTCTTCCTACAGAAAGCATTGCTGCCTGGCAACGATACTTTGTCCTTCCTTGCCAAAGTTCGGAGTACAGAATCAGCACAGAGGACCATTTGATAACTAAGCTTTTATCTTGCTGACTACATTTCAGATTATGCTACTCAGCGGAGGCGTTCAGCTGACCTTCAAGAAGGATAGGTGTCCTTGGAACTTTGCTTCCACAAACCTTTATAATTGGCTGGGTTGATGAATATTGAAGGCATTCAAGACACCTACAGAGCAGTAGGTTGCCCATTCCTGCTGGGAAATGTTGCTGCATGGCTGTACAAATTCTTCCAAAGAATTACTGTGAAATGTGGGAGCATTTACACTGTACCCCCTTGGAATCAATGAAGCAGGCATATGTCACAGGTTGTCTATGAAGATTCTCAATCATCCAGGTCATGGTTGTCCCGAAGGTGCTTTTTTTTAAAAAAAAAAATTGAACTTTCATTTGTTTTTCCTTGAAGACATTTTGATTCTCATCCAAGAAGCTTCTTCAGTTCTGGTGAAGAATAGAAGGATTTAAGTCAGTGTTTCTCAACCTTGACAATTTTAAGGCATGTGGACTTCAACTCCCAGAATTTCACAGCCAGCAATGCTGGCTGTGGAATTCTGGGAGTTGAAGTCCACATGCCTTAAAATTGTCAAGGTTGAGAAACACTGATTTAAGGACTGCAAGGAATATAAATCCTTCCATTCTCCTCCATTCAGAAATGAAGGAAGCTTCTTGGATGAGAAGCGAAACATCTTCAAGGAGAAACAAAGTCCAGTTGCCGTTTTGGGCTATTTCACAGGTTCTTTCCTACCTGTCATTATTCTCCCACAAGAGACCTAAGTTCAACCCCTTCTGAATTCCATTGACTTTTATCTAGCACCAATTTGCCTTGACTGTTAGTAGATCAGATTCTTGTATATGGGTAGCAATAAGCTCGTGCTGGTTTCTTGTGCTTGACACTCAAGTAATATAAGGACAACCAGATCATTAGGAAATAATATGGAAGTGCATACATTATTATTAGCATTTTCTGTAATGCTTGAAAAGTTTACATTGCTTTACAAATTATGCCTTATATATCTGTACTGTGTGTGGTAAAACATAAGAGAGAAAACAGGAGGGATCTCCTCATCAAGTAATTGTGATTTCTGTGGCTGAGCATTTGTGGTCAAGGCCTATAGATATCTGATAATTTTTTTTTGCAGGCCCTGAGGACTTTCTGAGTTGCTGAGGCAGTTCTCCAGAATTTTGGGGGGTAGAAAGTTCAAAGTGTTTTTAAAAGCCATAAAATAGCTGAAAAAACAAACTCATTCCTTCACAAAAATGGGAGAGAATCCCAAAAGATCTCTTTTGTATGATGGACGTCCATCTACTTTATTCAATCACATTATCCACTAAGACCTCTGGACTTCCAAAATACTTCCCTGCCATCAAATGTTAGCCTGCTCTTGTTCTCAGCATGAAGAAGAATGTAATTTTGTCAGGGAAAGAAAAGGAAATAAATACGAAACTGCTCCTCAGAGGTCCTGTGAGCTTTCAGGGCTCAAGTTGGAGACAAGAAATTGAAAATGGGAGTGAGAGGGGTAAAGGGATAAACCCATTCAAGCCCATTATAAATTGCAGAAAGGATTTCATAATCCACAGGCAGTAGATCAGTGGTTGTGCATTTGTGAGGTTTTGGGGGATTTATACTCAGCACTGCAGGATATCTCAGTGCAAATTTTATTTATTTATTTTTTATGATGTACACTGCCCAGAGTCACTTGTTGAGATGGGAGGCTATAGAAATCAAACAAATAAAATATAAATAAAATGCACAAAATGCTACCCAGTGTTGGCATAGAGCCCCTGAGTCTCTTGCCTATAGCGCACTTGTACCAAGGTCTACGTTTTCATGGTGAAGATCCTTAAAGTGAAATCTTTACATTTGCTCTCTTGTAGTAGATGGAATGTCACATAGTCAGGATGTACCAGGTTTTTTTAATTCTTGGCCCCAAAAATGATATTCTCATCAGTAAGATATTTCACTTCAATCAGGAGATTCACACAATGTCTCTGTTTGAGAAAAAAGTGTACTGTATCATTGGCAAATCACAGTCTCTTAGTTCAACCAGTGTCACAAAGTTATGAATATAAATCTAGGGAAGACCCCTTCAAGCTGGGAAGGAGGAATGGAAGGAAGGAATGAAAAAAGAGAGGGTTCTAGAAGACAGAATTAAAATTCAGAAGTTTCTTACACATATCTCATCCTTCTGCTATGATTCATTCTGTTGGGCCATGAAAAAAATATTTTTTCATTCTCTATGGTAAAATGAGAATGAAAGTGACCTACTTTATAATATCACATTGGGGAGTGTAATAGGATTAAAAGTACATTGTTTTACTTCATCATTCCATATTAAAACATATGAAAACACAGAGCGGCACTTAAAAGTTTGTGAACATTTTTGAGCGTTAAATATTTTTACATAAATGTGACTTAACATGTTACCTGTTCTCCATGCAAATACTAAAACAAGATAAAGACTCCCCAATTAAACAAATGAATTGGAAACTTTATACTTCATTTATTCATTAAAAATGATCCAGTGCTACATATTTGTGTATAGGGAATGAAGTCTTACTTACTTTGCTTACCTGTTCTTATGGAGATCAAACTATTGGAATTACAGACTCCTCTAAATAATGCATTAGTGAGTCTCATACTTATTTTATGGAAGTTCTTCAGCTGAAGAAATTATTCTTCAGCTTTTTTCCCTCGACTAATTTGACATTCAGTCATGTGATAAGGAGGGAGCCAGACTGTTGGAACTTCAAATTTGAGTCATAAGTTCTCCTTTTGGGTTGGTCTGAACTTTTGAAAAGTCACTAAGCAACTGGTCTTAAGTCAAGGACTATCTGTATTTAGTATCAATGGATAATCTGAAGATTTACTACTGTGAGAAATGAATGAAAGCACTATCCATCTAGTAGGGACCCCTCGTAGTTTTATAATATATACCTTTCTTTAAGCTAAATAATACTATCATTTTTCTTTGTGGGTGACTTGCTGTAGGCCAGGGGTAAGCAACCCTGGCTCTTTTATGACTCGTGGACTTCAACCCCCAGAATTCCTGAGCCAGCATGGCTCAGCATGGAAACCTCTCCCTTTCCCCTCAGCATGGCTGGCTCAGGAATTCTGGGAGTTGAAATCCACGAGTCATAAAAGAGCCAAGGTTGCCTACCCCTGCTGTAGGCCATTCATTGTTTTGTTTTGTTTTTCTATTCCATTCCTGTCTTGACAGGGTTCACTTGGATTTGGAATAGGAAGCACTGTCAGTTTTCTCCACCTGCAGTCATGTAAATTGTACTTACTACCCATTAACATATTTCAGAGTAACTTAAACATGACCCGTTGCTAGCCAGTTGGCTTGCAAGGAATTGCTATTTTTCTGCATCTGATCAAATTATCCATATCCATCCATGAGGATGTTAGTGAAGCCATTGATTCTGAGGTACATCAGAGAAGGTGGGAGAAAGAACCAGTGAAGAACAAGAGTTCTTTGGGGCAGATATGCATCGTTTTTTTTTCCAAACCATGTGGCATCAGTCATTTTGAGCCTCAGATTCAGCCATGTTGGAGAAGGAGATGGGGAACGCTTTAATTGTGGCAGATTACTCTGCCTGTTGCCACTGGAGTAGGAGGAGGTTGGGTAATCACTCTGCAGAGCTTTGAAAAACCCAGCAGGGAGAAGAGGACAGCCTAACCTCAGAACCTGGAGCGGCCTAATCTGACAATTCTTGCTGATTCCTTGAGGCTGAGGTTCTAACCATTCTTGCCCCTAGTGACCTAATTATGATACCTGCCTGCTGCACAAAAACTTTGTTCTCAAGTAAGATTGCCACAAGGCATGGGAGCTTTGTAGTAAAATTCCCCATAAATTTGATTTTATCTGCCTGCTCCTGCTGCAAGCTGCTGACTTCAACAGTTTATCTGAGGTTAGAAAGCTTAACTTGTGTTTTTGTTTATTTGTGTGTGTGTTCTGAAAGAATAAGACAATAATGATAAAAAAAGTTGTCATTTTAATCTTTGTCTACTAATTAGGGCCAGTACAATTGGGAACGAATATGCTGAGTGAGCTGGTTCTCTCTTCTTCTTTGAAATATCTCCGCGCCAGTTATTGACGCCCAGGAGAGGGCCATAAAGAGAAGGGAAAGGATCAAGGGAAAATAATCACCCAGCAAGGGACGACACATTTTTATCTAGGCTGGAGAAGAACTACCACTTTCCTCAAATCCCTGATACACTTGTTAAAATAAGAACGGAGTTATTAAAGGTTTTAAAAGGAAATGTCTAATGTATGTGTCTTCCATTGAGTGGATAGAGGCCTACAAGAATTTTATGTGGGCTCTGAAAAGACTCTTCCATTTAATACTGTTGGATGATAAACATATTTGTGATAGTCCTGAGTATTTTAAGATACAATAAAGATGCTTTTTGAGACAAAATCTCTTAAAGTTGCAAGAAACAGAAAAATCTCCCTTTACCGCCAACATGGGCCTTCATTGCCATTGACTGAATGCAATCTGTATACCAGAAGCTAAACAGTGATTTTACAGCTTTAATTAAAATCGGCCTGCATCAACCAGCTTGGATAATTGCACTTTCTGTAGATTACATTATGGAAAACAATTTCACATAGGTCTGTTTTGAGGCAAGGAATGTGTTGAAACAGCGGTCACAAAGAACCAGTCATAATGTCATATACGAGGGTATGGGAAGGGATGAAACAGATTTCTCAAAGAACAGGTTTATATTATGAGATTCTGTCAATGTAGCTTTATAATAAAGTAGAGTTAGTTCATATGGTTATGATTCCTATTTGGTGTATATCACAAGGCCAACTTCAACTTTACAAGCCTGAAAGTACAATCTTCCCCTTTTCTCTCCTTTATAGACCAAAAAACTAGGGAAGGTCTCTTAGCTTCTTGCCCCACCCATTATCCATTTACTGGTTATGCTGTCTCTTATTTGATTGTTCCCTTAGCAGTGTCTTCTAGGTCTTTCCCACATAACTTCATAGAAAAATCATTTTTCCGCTGTTTTAAAATTCTTTTATCGGTTATCTGAATAAGATATCTTGAATACAGAGCTTTTAAACAAAAACTAACAATCCTCCCAAAGAAAGCTGTATAGTAAATTAGGTAGAAACTAGAAAAAAAATACAGCTTGTACAGTATTTCCACGAAAATCAAATTTTAATTAGTTGGGTAAATTCCAAAGATGAATCACAAGTTCTAAAACTATTTGCTAATCTTTTATAAATGAGAAAGATGCTTCATTGTTTAATAAGCTATTCTCAGTTATTACTTCATTTACGATAACATTAGTTTTAACTTTCTTGGTTATTTTGCTCAGCAGAGTCAGCATTGCTGTTGTGAACTTAAGAACATAGCCATCCTTTTCATGGATATCAGTGTTTCCTCTCGGAACTTACAAGGCACCAACAAACTTTAAAAGCTTTGAAGCCAATAATATAGTTATGAGTTGGTTTACTTGGCTTCAGAACAGTTTGGTGTAATCCTAAAATTCCTATATTATATTGTTCTTTCCTAACACTGTTTTCAATAGGCATCATAGTTAACTGGGAAAGATTACCCAATTATAAATTCATTCTGAATCATTTATTTTTGTGTTACCTATTGAAATTAGGTTTTAAGTGGGCATTCCTCAGAAGTGACTTCTAATTGTGTTGAGACACCTCCCCCTAAGACCATATTTGGAGAAGTTGATTGTAGATATCTAAATAATTTAAATTCAAATATTACTTTAATCATGATTTATGTAACTCACTGGTATTTTGAACAGAAATGTCTCGCCATATTTGAAGTTTTAAAAATAATTTGATCTAGGAAAAAGGTTTTTCCCCTGTCTGGCGCCTTCTAAATGTTAGCTTCCAAAATGCTAGGCTGGAACTTTTCCAATTTGAATTGGAGAGCCTCTAATTCAATCCAAGTCAAATTGGACTAATTTCCAAAGCACCAAATTAGGCTGAATCAAATGTTGTGATCAGTGTTTACTCCTAATACATAGTTTTGTCCCCTTGAAAAGAACAGAATAGTCTTTTGTGAGAAATGACATTGCAGCTGTATAAATTACCTCTAGTGGAAGCAACAATTACAAACTCAGTGCATTATGCTAACATGCACACAGACTCAGCACTAAATGCTGATTGCCTTTTATTAGGAGGCAGTAGCTGAAAACACAAAGGGTGTGGGTGACATTAACCTTTTTCAGTCTCCGTATTAAATAATGAAAATAAACCAGCCAGCCTTAAAATCTCAACATCTAAATGATTAGTAGAAAAACTTATTAGTTAGAAGACCCTATATATGCATTATCGTATCACACTGCCCCAGATTTTTTGGATCTGCTATATTAATTATACTTGTTAAGTAATGTAGTGAATAGTGTTTTATTAAATGTTAAGGATTCCATTTCTTCTTCCAATTGGTAGTATCCAAAGTCCTCTGAATTCTTTAATTTGTGCACATAAAGGCCAATCCTGAACAAGCTATCATACTTCAGTCTGGCCGAAAAAGCTTGTTTAGTTATAAGGATTAAGTTTGATTCTTAGTGACTATCACAAGTAGATAACGGGATTAACATCAGATTCTAAAACTGCCTCTTGTATAACTGAAAAATAGGCACTCATCTAAGCAGAAATTTAAAGGCTGCCTTCCACTCTTGACAATGAATTTCTTTTCACATAGCTTTAAAGCTATATATAATGAATGCTTGGAGATAGAAATGAAATGTCTCCATCCCTTACTTTTGCAGATTTATTTACTACTACTACTACTACTACTACTACTACTACTACTACTACTGCTGCTGCTGCTGCTGCTGCTGCTGCTGCTACTAATTATTATTATTATTATTATTATTATTATTATTATTATTATTATTATTATTATTATTATTATTATTATTATTATTTTTATTATTATCTTCTGGTATCCTTGGTTGTTATTATGCCTTCCTTCTCTGTGAAGGCTTTCTTTTTGCTTAACAAATGTAGGGATCCTTGAGTTAGAAGGTCACTTATAGAAATTCATTTTTCTCTCTTAAGGGACATTCTTCTCCAAAACCACTTCTGAAGATTACATAAAGCTTCTTTTCTAATATAGAACCATCATAGAACTAGCACTGCCACATTCTGATTAAGTCTAGGGGCTAATCCTAATGCCCATCTACTCAGCAAAACTGATTTCTTCATCCTTTGTGGTAACACATAATATCTGGGTTTCTTGGGCTGTGCTTTAATTTCAACTAAAATATATCATCAGCAAAGATTTTGGAAAATGATGGTGTCATGGTTCTGATAGATCCGTAGTGGCGAACCTATGGAATGCTTGGCACAGGTGGTACGCAGAGCCCTCTCTGTGGGCACGCGCACCATCACCCCAGTCCGAGGCCTTCAGCTGGGTTTTATAAAACCTTTTCACTTTATGCCTCCGCCGTCGTGTGCCAAAAAAAAAGGTTCAATCAATCAATTTCAACTTTTTGCAGGAAAAAAAAATCTCGCAAAGTTGGAATTGATTGACTGAACTTTTTAGTCCCACCCAGTCTGCCATTAGCACCGCAGCCACGCCACCCAATGGCCACACCCACCCAGTGGGCCACGTCCATCTGGCACCCGACTATACATAAGTGGGTTTTGGGTTGCAGTTTGGGCACTCGGTCTCTAAAACGTTCGCCATCACTGCAATAGATGAAACCCATTAAAGAACTTTAAGGCAATAATTCTTCCTTAGAGAACATTTTATTCAGGAAACAAAGTATTGGCACTACATAGTTGAACCCAAAACTAGATTCCCTTCCCCCAGATACAAAGTAACAAGTTGCAAATCCCATCCCCACAAAGCAGTCAAATCACATTCTCCAATTAGCCTGGAGCGCAGGCTCCCCAGCTCCTCAACCCACCAAAATGTTATCAGTTTGTGTCCTTGAGTTCCCACGGAGCTGCATTGTTATTATGGCTAGCTGAGCTCAAGCATTCACCCCATCCCTCTTCAACATCTAATTTCTAAACAGAAGAAAAAGCATGTTAAAAGCAAAGTAAAAATGGCTGCAATTTCCATCAGTTGTCAGAGCAGGAACATCCAATGTTACAGCATTGATAGATGGATCCTTACTCCTGGATCAAGACTTTCTTAGGTGGAATTCCAAGAATGTGTCATTTCACTTGTGTTCTAGAGTATTGGATGTCCACCCTTGATTATCCTCCATGGCTTATTCTGTGAAACTCCTACATGACTTTCTAGGAATCACAGGTCTAGCTTATCTCATCATCACTCTCCATCACTCTCTCACTATATTTGCATGTAAGCATTGATTAAAAAAAACACCTCAGCCAAGTCCCTCACATTTTAAGCTAAGTGGCAATTATAAATCTAAACTCAGAATCTAAAAAAGTTAGAATTTGTTTTAGTATTTACTAAAACAGCAAGAACACAATCTCTCACAACAAGAGGGAACTAAAATAAACTGACAAAAGCTCTGAGAAACTAACAATGGCTTGCCAAGATGTAGGATCAGTTAAGTCACATCCTAACTGAATTTTCATGAGGTAAATTGCAAATACAAAGCAGAAAACAGGATACTGGGAAGAAAACACAGTGCTGCACATTGAAGCTACTTCAATGATGAAAACTCTTTCAGATTTTGTTCCAAAATATAATTCTTATCCTCTATGTGTTCAGATTATTGGTCCCACCCATTCTGACAGCTCATTGACTCATTACTTATCCAATTTGGCTTTTGTTTCATTTGGATTGGTTACTTTTTAGTCCTGACTGACAATTTTGTTTCAGGATTTGTTTACAAACAGTTTGCTTCTAGTGTGTGCTACAGTCTCAGTAACAAAAGTAAAATTCACCTCAGAGTCCACCTCACATTTTTATTGCACTTCACCACCTGCTTCCTGTGCTTTTTCTGAAAGATCCTTTAAAACGTAGCCACTTGTGGTTCCCAAATCTCTGTTCAGCTGGTAATAAGAAGTGAACCAAATCATACTGCATTTTTTGTTCTATATCTATAAAGTGGCATACAATTTATTTAACAATGTTAAATAAAAAGCATTGCACCTCCAAAGATTCCTAACACCAGAGTGTGTAGACAAGAGAAGCTAAACTCAATTGACTGTGTGCTTAAATTATATCTGCTTGAGAACATAATAGAACCTCTGTATGAGTAGAAGCATTCAAGAACAGTCTTTGTTGTGCAGCAGTTGACACATAGACTAGGTTTTGAGAATTCAGATGTAAAAGACCTCTATTTCAGGAACCTAGTTGCTGGAAGAAAATCTATCATTCCTCCTATTTCTTGGTCTTGGCCAAAGAGATTCCTGTTGAGGTTACTCTGACCTTGTATAATACTGATCAGGAACAGCTTAGTCCTAAACAGGATGATTATCCCACAGTCTAGGTCTCTAGTTTACGTTGGAACCCTAACTTGTTTTCTATTCCTGTATTCTGGCTTGTTTATTGATCCAACGCCCGATTGGTCCTTTGGTTTTAATTTACTCATCTGCCTTGGCAAAAGTACTATAAAGTAGTTCCATTCTCCTTCATATATTCATTACCAATTATGCAAAAAGCTATGATTCAATTCTTTATTAATAAACATCCTCCCTCAAAGCAGAATGCATCCTATATTTTGTGCATATAGTCTATTTTTAATGCAAATTATTTTAGTATATACTGAACCTTGCCTATTCTAATAAACATAGTTTTCTCAGGCTTATGTCTAGTGTAAGAAATAGAATTTCTAGTATTTTTCATTTTGTTAACATTTGATCTAGCATTTACCAATATTAATTAAAACCCTTCTGTTTATCTTTGAGAGTCCGTTTCTCAGGATTACTCTAAATAACGATTGATTTCAAACATAGGCAAGATTCACATCTGTTGAGCATTGTCTCACGCATCCTGTTTCTACTACCAGCAATTCAGTGGAACTAACTGACTAGACAACAATTGTTCATCATTGTGGCTGAATGACTGTTATTATATGTAATTAAAGATTTGATAATTGTGAGCTAAAGGCCAATTTCTCTTCCGGATCACCAGATTCGTCTGTTCGGTTTATTGCTGGATTGTATAACCTCAGAGTCCATTTCCCCAAAGCCTTCCTTTGCATTTAGCAATTAAATACGTTTTGTTTTGATATGCTATATCCCTTTAAACAAACACATATATGAGGTGGAACCAAAAGAAGTGAACAGGAAAATCAGACAGAAAACCAAAAGATCATTTCTCCAAACTACAAGGTGACATGAGGCAATCCTGCTAGGAACTTGTTGATTTTACATTTTGTCTTCTCATCATCCATTTCTTCACATGATGTACAATTGGATAACTTTTATCATATCCCCTATCCCTTAATTTCATTTTTATATATTTTGAGGTGGGATGTTCCATTACATTATTCATTTTATTTTTTGTATTATTTTTTTTATGCCTTTGCAGCTTTACTGCCCATTCACTCAATTTAGAACTACCTTTTTTGTGTTTCTTACAAATCAATTTTCTTTTTATTATTATTTTATTAGTTTATAATATAAAATACAGAAAAATACAAAGAAAATAGTGGAAAAGTAAGGGAGGGAAAAGGGAAGGGAAAATTGTAGCGTAAAGCAAAAAAAGAAAGAAAAGTTGTTTACTTCCGACTCCCCAGTAGAATAAAATAATAGCATCAAACCTCAACTTTTTACTTTTACATAGTAATATAAACTACCCATTTCTATAACAACAAACCTATCTAATTGGTAAAACCCAAAATCAAAGTTTCATTTTTTTCCACTTAAACCACAAAGTCCAGAAGCGGTTTCCAAGTAGAAACAAAAGTAATTGTGTTTTTTTTCTTTAATCAAAGCAGTCAGTTTAGCCATCTTTGCTAACTCCCATCAACTTTTGCAGCCATTCAGTCTTTGTGAGAATTGAAGTGTCCTATTTTTCTTTTTATTATTTGAATAATCTGGGGCTGGTGTGTGCGTGCTCAGTGGTTAAAGATGCTGAGCTTGTCAGCTGGAGAACTGACAGCTTGTGTTCAAGAGCTCCGGAGCTCCATGCAATGGTGTGAGCTCCCATTACTTTCCCCAGCTCCTACCCACCTAACAGTTCAAAAGCATGCAAATTTGAGGAAATAAATAGGTACCTCTTCTGTGGAAAGGTAACAGCATTCCAAGCACTTTTGGCGTATAGTCATGCTGGCTACAATTATCATGGAAATTGTCTTCAGACAACACTAGCTCCCTTGGCCAAGAAGCAAAGATGAGGACCATGGCCTAAAGTTGGACACACCTTCAGGGAAATTTTTATCTTTTTAATCGGGTACTGTTAACAAACATGGACATTTCACTCCATGTCCCTAACTCCAGATTACTTATGAATATGTTTAAAAGCATGGATCCCAATAAAAAACTGCCAAGGGGTGTGGCAACTTTATATATCCCTCTAGGTCCAGGAGAAGCTACTTCTCTCTAGTGAATTTCTTTCTGGGAAATGGAGTGAAAGAATTGATCCGCATAGCATGAGTGCTGTAGAAAAGCTTTATCATTACTTATGCTCTTTTGACTTCTTCTTAGAACAAGGAGAATAATAGATATTTCTCATAACAGCTTTGAAATTTTGATATGCTTCAAAACCAAAATGGATGTTGAGAAATAATTATTTCCCATTGTTGTACAGATTATTGAATTTGGCTGTACTTTTGTATGCCGGCAGTGTCATGCAGCTGCTAAAAAGGCAGCTATTATCTTGATGTACATTAACTGGAGCATAAAATCTAGATTTTGAAGGTAATTACTCCATCCTACTCTGGCCTGGTCACGCCATTTGGAATACTGTATCCAGAACTGAACATGACAGTCTAAAAAGCACAAAGACAAAGTAAAATGAATTACAGCTGAGGTTTACTAAAATGGTGAAGAGTTTGGAAACCAAGGCCTGTGAGAAGATTTAAACTAAGGATCTGGGTAGTCTATAGAAGAGGCAACTGAAAGAAGATAGGACACACTCTTTAAATATCAGAAGTGTTGTTTTTATATATACATATCACATTTCTAAACCACCCATCTCCCTCAAAGAGTTGTTACATAGATCAGAAAATGAATTTATTATTAAGTTCAAAAGGCAAGATAAACCAGGAATATAACTCCAAGGAAGTAAGCTCAGACATTTTAAAAAGATTTTTTAAAATCTTATCTTAATTGTTTATATACATATATGAATAACTCAAGGCAACAAACATATTTACTACTCCTTCCTCCTCCCATTTTCATCACAATAACAGCCTTGTGAGGTGGGTTGAGGTCAGAGAGAGGGACTGGGGCAATAATACCCATCCACCTTCTATGCCTAGAACTAGAATTTTTGTAGATGCTACAAATTAGGGAGATTTAAAGAAAGTAGAGGCTTGTAGATATGGCTTGGATATGGCTTGTAGATTTGGAACATTTCTTGACCATTGCCAATCAAGCTGCTGAATTTCAGGATGCAAAAAGCTGCAAATGGATGATAACTGTTTTATAAACCCTAACTAGACAAAGCATAGAGCCTCTGAGAATGGACAAGAAAAATAATAATCAAATAGATAAATAAATAAATAAACCATATCTCCGAGAACCTGAAAAAAAAATCCCTGTAGATAAAGAGGGCCATTCTAACAGACCTCCTATCCTCTCCTAGCCATTCCAGCTCTTGCTTTTTATCACACAGGCTTCCAGCCATTCCAAACATTACCCACAGCCAGTGGGAAAGATTGTAGAACTGTAGAGATATTGTGGACATTGATCATCGTTTTTCCCTGCATCTGTGAAGATTATACCTTCACGATGGTGTATGTGCTCTCTTAAAAGGCTATTTAATGTTTCAAAAACTGAATCAGGGTAGATGGCAGAGGAAAGAAATTAACAGTGTTTTTCACTCTTATTATTGCCCCATTTTGTTTTGCTCTACATTTCGTATTACCTATGTATTGATAGTATTGACTATCTTTTGGGCTGATTTTATGTCAGATTTGGATTGTTTTGCATAGACCTGTATTGGATTTAATTCAGACTGAGTTAGTCCCCATCAGACTAAGAGTTCAGTTGATAAAAAAGCGACGGTCACTTGAATTACTCTATCCTCAGTGTGAGTACTTCTGAGTGTTTTATATTGTATTGCTGTGTTGCTTGTATTTTATTGATAACTTTTGTGAGTTACCTGGAAAAGTTTGATAAGGGATAGTTAAAAAAAGTAAACAGTGAATGAACAAATGTTTCCTGTGTGAAATTTCGTTTCAGGTAACCATATTGGATTCATGGTAGTCCTGACAATGGTTGAATGTATTCAAGTTGGATGTAAGTAACAGTCTCAGCTTAGCTCAATCTATTTTCTTAAGTGTTACCACGGCAGAAGACCCTGAGGCAATTACTCAGTAGACTTTTTGGTTTTTTTTCTTATTTGGTGACAATTCTAATTTTATCTCAATGCCCTTGGGAACATAGTAGAATAAACATCCCTGACATGAAAGGATGCAGTAGAAGAAATAGAATGAATATATAATTGCCTATGACAAAATTATGTACTGTACAGGATGTCCATCCTGCAAGGTGAAAAAGAAACAAAGATCTGAGTTAATGGTTGGGAAGAAATACTGTAATTGGATAAAGCTAATCACAGGGGGTTTTTTTTTACATTGAAAGGGTCATTTTGTCTGATGAACACTCTATAATATTTGGATTCCTGAATATTCATGAAAGATTTCATATTTTTCTAATCTATTTTTGTTCTGTTGAGAATAATGTAAGTTTTGTGAATGACTTAAAGGTTAAGGCTTATAGAATATTGATATATGTCTTTTTCAGTTTTGACTAGATACCAGCACTGGAGATGAATGATCCCAATATGGACCCCATAAAACACTTTGCAAGCAATGTTTTAAAACTGAACAGTTAAAGAATGTGGAAAAGAGATAAACTTGTAATCTTGTTAAGTACTGTCACTTATTACTGATATCAGTAGGCTTAGAACAGTTGACAGCTCACCTATTTGTCTGTAACAATGATATATTTACAAGTGACAGTACTTGTATATAAAAGAATACACACACACAAACACACTTACATATCTAAACACAAATATGCCAAGTAACAATATAATGGAGATTTTAATAACAAGTGATTTAGTTTAAGACTGAAACCTTTATTACATATCATTGACTTATGTTTCAGCATGCCTTTTCATTTCTTGCTTTCCAATGTTACATTTAACTTTGAATGAATTTTTTTTTTGACATATTCCTAACGTTGATATCCTAAATTGTAATCAATATTAATATATACTTTTCCTTTCTTCTTCTTCTTTACTTACAACACTTTAAGGTATCTAACAGAATATCAATAATTTATACTATATCAGTATCATTGTATTGAAATAACATAATGTATCAAGTTTTATAATAGCACAACAAAAAGGGGAAAAAGTTGTAGATAATAGGTTTAACACATTTGGGGGTATATAAGTTGTATTGTAAACCTATTAAACGAACAAATAAAAAGGAAAAGTACAGGTAGTCCTCTACTTATAACTACAATTGAGCCCAAACTTTCTGTTGCTAAGCAAGATATTCATTAAATGAGTTTTGGCCCATTTTATGACCTTTCATGCCCTAGTTGTTAAGTGAATCACTGCAGTTGTTAAGTTAGGAACTGAGTTGTTAAGTGAATCCCAAAGCTTCCCCATTGACTTTGGTTGTCAGAAGGTGACAAAACATGACCACATGACCCCGGGACACTGCAACCATCATAAATGTGAATCGGTTGCCTAGCATCTGAATTTTGATTATGTGATCATGGGGATAGTGCAACTGTTGTAAGTGTGAAAAACAGTCATAAGTCACTTTTTCCACTACCATTGTATCTTTGAACGGTCACTGAATGAACTGTTGTAACTCAAGGACTACTTATACTCAGCTTCCTCATCTATGGTTTGCACCATACCTTCATTGCAACTTTGCCACACACCGTTGGGCGAATTCAAACTTACTTTTGTTTTAATGTTTTAGTTTTAGACACGTATTGGCAAACCCTCAGAAGAATCAAACTGAGATGGAAGCACAAAGCATAAGCTTTACGCCAATGTAACTGCCCCTGCCTAATTTCTCAAAAGTTTATTGGCTTTCTGTTCATATAAATAACTGGAGGACATATGCCTATGGTGGCGAACCTATGGCACGGGTGCCAGAGGCGGCACTCAGAGCCCTCTCTGTGGGCACGCGCGCCATCGCCCCAGTTCTAGGCCTTCAGCTGGGTTTTATAAAAACTTTTCGCTTTAGGCCTCCGCTGCTGTGTGCAAAAAAAAAAAAAAAGGTTCAATCAATCACTTTCAACTTCTCACGGGGGAAAAAAAGATCTCGCAAAGTTGGAATTGATTGATTGAACTTTTTAGTCCCACCCAGTCTGCTGTTACCATCGCAGCCATGCCCACCCAGTGGGCCACGCCCACCCAATGGGGCACACCCACCCAATGGGCCACGCCCACCCGACATCCAACGATACATAAGTGGGTTTTGGGTTGCAGTTTGGGCACTCGGTCTCTAAAATGTTCGCCATCACTGACATATGCTTTTAACAACTGTTTGGTAGTGATCGTTTAGTAGTCTTTCTGCGTTGTATTTTTTTTTTAAAAAAACCTTCTTTTCATCCTACAGATTCAGCTCCAGTAATACTAATATGCTGCAGACATATTACTAGATAAAGTTTATCTTGTAGTTTCACTGTTACAACTAAACAGAGCACTTGACATACCTTGCTTTTCTTGTTTCAGTCTAAACATGTCATAATACTGAGGTATTGCTTGGGATTCTGTTTAAGCAAAGGTATTTTCTGAGCTTTTATCTTTGTCTTTGCCCCTGCTGATAGTCTCAAAAAGACAAGTTGAAAAACCTGTCAAATATCTATGTTTCTCAGTGCTGACAAGCCACAAGCCTGGCTCAAAATTAGTATCTGTTTACTGTATCTTTATTTATCCTTTTCGTGATGACCATTCCCTCTTTCTACATTGCAGTTGGGCATTTCATTTGAATTTTTCTCATATGACCTTTGAATTTTCCATAAGCATTTCCAGCATGTTTATTTTCCAGAGTGTAAAAATAAGATAAAAGAATGCTAAGATATGTTAACTAATTTGTATAATTCTGCTGCATTAATTGTATCCACACTAAAAAAAGCTTGGTCATTGTGCCGTGATTTCCTACTTCAGTTGGCTTACAAATGCACATAGACATAAAAAAGGCAAAATCTGCTTTCAGTTGAATTGAACTCATGAGCACTTCTTTGCAGAGTTCCTGTGATATAAAAACAAAAAATGGAATCCAGATTATTTTGAACTAACCATTGCAGAGTACCATAAGAACAAATACTGTATACAGAGACCAAATGTTGTACTAGGAAAAGTCATATATTAAGCAAGTTTTGACCAATTCAACTTACTGATTTCAGTGGGATTTATTTTCAGTAGAACTGAATTTGGATTTTACCCATTAATGAGCATTGCTACATCAGATGAAAGGACTGTTAGTCCAGCACTCTTTTCCCACAGTAGCCAGCTGGAATCCATAATTAGGATATTTCTGTAGTAATACCCTTCATCCATGTTCTGTAGCAACTGAGAGGCTGTCTTTTAGCTTCCCAGTTGCAAACAGCTAAAAAGTTACTGTACTCTAGTCTAGCTCAAGGAATAACTCTAATCCTAAAAAAGTCCATGGAGAGGTGTCTGGAAGTTGACTCATGGCAACTGGGCTTATTATATTTTGTTGGTTTGATATGTTTCGCTGCTTGTCCAAATAGGGTCTTCAGTGTGAGCAAGTTGGTTAGGAGGCATTTGGGTAGGCAGTCACCAACTCCTGTAAATTGTTAGGGATCATTAAGTGTGGCCTCTCTGGTGAACCTGAAGTGGTCTTAATCTTCTTGAAGACTGAAGAGAGAGCAGCATAAAAAATTGAGGACCAGTTGTGTCTGATGCCTTTAGTTCTGTTGAGAAAAGAATTTTCCACTTTGGCATAAATGGATTCCTTCACATCTCTCTCAAACCATCTATCTTCCCTGTCCAAAATGTGAACATTAAGACTACATCACAGGTTCACTAGGGAGGTCACATTTAATCACCCCTAAGAATTTTTAGGAGTTGATATACAGTATTCCAGTGACTCTCTGTCTACTCAGATGCCCCCTAACCAACTAGCTCAGACTGAAGAAGCTACTTGGATAAGCAGCAAAACATATCAAACCAACAAAAAAATTACAAGTTCAGTTGCCATGACGCAACTTCCAGATAACTTTAGCTGGATGACTGAGAGTCTTCAACAATATCCCATGGAGGGGTCTTTTTCCCCCAATGCATTCCATCCATTTATCAGTATTTTTCTCCTTCCTAGTGTTTTCCCATGAGTGAATAATCCAGGTATCTTTTGATCAACCAAGTGTTGACCCATTGGTTGTGACAGGAATTGACTGGCCAGCCTGTTGCCCAAGCTTGATATTATGGGGGGAGGAGAGAGAGACAGAGAGAGACTGAGCCAGCTTTCTTGCCTAAGGTGGGACTAGAATTCACAGTCTCCTGTTTTCTAACCTGATGCTTTACCCACTGAACCAAACTGGCTCTCTTTAAGTCCCCATTTAATACTATGTCTAAATATCAGGAACTGAGGCTTATTTTAATTCTAATAAATAAATCAGAACCAGACTATTGTTTCAATAATGGGAAGCGGAAGAAAGAATGGAGTAATCAAGAACTCATTCACGGAGCTGGAAACTACGGTTTCCTATTGTCACTATTATCAGCTGTAGCTCTTCCCTCATGTCTCACTGAATATATGTAGTCTCTTTTTAAGTCAGTCTAAGCAGCTGCCCACCTCTACGTTTTGTGACAGAAAATTCTGCAAATAAATTGCTTTGGGTATTTGCCTTTATTTCTAAACAATCTTTCCAATTTTTTCATTGTTCAGAACATTCCCAAATGTTCTCACCTAAATTATCAAGCATTCTTTGCAGGCATTCAAGTGTAATGTGCTGTGCTGCATTGAAAGCACCTGCAGGGCAGTTTTTAGGTGGCAAGTAAATAGGGCTATTTTCTTACTACTGCTAAGAAGTTATGTGATTGCCATTAGGTTGTTGTTCATGTTTCATTTAAATCATGTTTCCGGAATGTATACCTGTTTCTTTAGGACAAGCAAAAATGAAAGGTGGTTGGGTGACTTTGGGACAGTCATTCTCGCTCACCTCACAGAGTTGGTGTGGGGGAGAAAAAGGAAGGAAAATTAAGTATATTCACTGCTTTGAGTTGTTTATAAATATAATAAAGGTGGGATATCAATAAATAAATAATCACATTTAAATTTCAACAGCGCTCCAAAGGCAACTATCAAAATTTGAGTTGGCTGGTCCAGATAAAAACACAATGAGAGAGTATTTGACTCAGTTTTAATTTATGGTATATAAGACCTCAGTTTTGAATGATTTTCTTATTTTGCCTTATTAAAAAAATGAGTTTAGTGGCAATTTTTAAAGTCTCTCTGGGTGGTATATAGGAATATCAGCTTGTAATTCCCTGGTAGTTGTGTATGAAACAAAACTAGCGGATTTTTTTTTAGCATATTAATATTTGGTTGGCATGCAGTAATATATTTTGTAACCAAAGATATCAGTGTTCACAATAATATTTAATACTTGCATATTATTGCATGTTTGGTGGTATTGATTTTACAAATTACAAATCTACAGCATTTTCTTTTGAAAAAAGAAAATTTTATTCTTGAACATTGAACCCAAATTTTTAGTGCAACTTGAAATGTTCACATGAAATTTTCATTTGAACATTTGTGAATTAATACTGGAACTGATGATGTTGGTTTCATGCAAAAACTATGGAGTTAGAGGTTTCTCATGGGTAGCTGTTTTCCTTTCTTTCTGAAAAGAACATTTTTAATAAATTACTTTCTGCCATCACAAGAGCTGTTTGCATCCTTTATTAATGTATTTATTTTATTCATTAGATGTGTTTGCTACACATCTCATTTATTTGTTATCTGATTAAGTCCTGGTCATTGTGAATGGAGCAAACAGAGAAATGCTACACATTTTACTGTTTTTCAAGTAAACCTGAGTCAAATGATACCAGAACATGGATTCTAATGCAAGTCTCTGAGAAAATTGAACATTTTTATGATTATGGTTATATTTTTACATTATGGTGATGTTATATAGTTGTTAATTCATATTGAGATTGAGATCCGATGGAATGTAGATCACTTTTTCGGTTGATAGGTTTAAAAACTCAGCTGGCAATTTAAGCAGTTCCATTCTGATTATCTCTTTAGAAATGGATTTATTCAGAATTTAAATACCAGAATGTTTAATACATCGATGCTAAACTTACAGATTTCTCTTTTAATATATATATATTTAAATGGGCTCTGTTTATGGGTCTGGGCCTCAGGAAAAAAAGGTTAACAGCCCCAGATAGAAACCAGAAGACAGTGATTTTGTGTCCTGCCTTAGACATAAAACCTGCTAGGTGTTTTTGGATCAGACTCTGATAGCCTTAGGAGAATAGCCAGAAAAAGTGCATGGATTTGTTCAGGCAGTTCTCAGAACAAGTCTCTCTCTCTCTCTCTCTCTCTCTCTCTCTCTCTCTCTCTCTCTGTGTGTGTGTGTGTGTGTGTGTGTGTGTGTGTGTGTGTGTGAGAGAGAGAGAGAGAGAGAGAGAGAGAGAGAGAGAGAGAGAGAGAAGGATGGTTAAGAAATAGATTTTTAACGCCTTCATAATTGGAATATTGCCCTTACTTGTTTCATCTGAATAAGCCTGCATTAACTAAAACAGATCTCTTAAAGGATAAAGCAAACACTGAAAGCAGTTCTATAGTATTTGCAGGGTGCTGGGTCTTTCTGGAAGATTAATGATTAGCCAAGCAGCAACTAATGCCTCCAGCCCAGACTGCTAGAAATATCTCTTGAGAATCATCTTAGATTGTAATGTATGCTTCTCATATTAAAATGTTATTTCCAGACCCAAGTCCATTAGTGTCATGCAGCCACCTCAGTTGCCTTCTATTCTATAAGAGATATTAGCAAATCATCACAATGCTTGGTGATCAAAGCAAGAAAATTGTTGTTTAAACAATTCATCTTAAGAAAAGAAGAATAAGCAAGACACTCCCTGGCACTTACCTTCAATACCAATCATTTTTATTTAATGTGCCTTTAGCAGACATTTATTTATTTCCATTGTACAGATTCAAACAGGTAGTGCATTTATATTTTTAGTGGGCAATTTTTGCACACCTTGATACTTGTATTTCAGGATTATTCACCAGGTATAGATTGCTTAGGCAAGATAATTTTAAATAGATAATGTAGGGGGAGAGTTATCGAGATCCTCTTACGAGTTGGTAGATTTGCGAGAAACAGCTGATTTTTCCCTTTGCATATAAAGAAAGAGAGTGAAAAAATAGAAAATTACATCTTAGATTAGTAGCCCCATTTTACTGTTCAGATACTTCAAGGGAATATTGTCTGTCATTCTTGTGGGGTTTATACACAGCCATCTCTACCACACCACATTTTACTCCCCCCTCCCCCTCCCTCCTTGGTAGGAGGGTATATTTTGAAACAGGCAGTACAATGTATCCACATCTCTGTGTCAACTCCAGAAACCTTTTTCTGTAGAAGTATGATACAGGAGTTGTCACTTCGTTTTATCACATGCTATCTTCCAAGTGAATCAAAAGCATTTGAAAAAAGAAAATAATGCCAAGTGCAGGGCATCCAGTGGGCACTAAGAAGGGTGCCAGGGAGCATGCTGGCACCTGCGAATACTAGATTTCTTGTATTTTTAATTTTATTATGTTGTGTGTATGTGTATGCGCATACAAATATTTATCTGTATTGGCAATTTTTTCTTGGAGCACATGGTTATGTCAAATCTGCTTTGATTTATCAGCCATTTTCATCCAGGGCTATGCTCTTTTCCTGGATGAGCCTTTGACTTACATCTGATTTAAGGTCACCTATGCTTCCTTTTTTCAGGGGACTTCAATCTCCATATAGATGTGACCTCTGATTTCACCAGTAAATGCTGTTATACTATGATCTCCTCTTTACATTGTCAGCACTTTCTTTCTTTGGTACGTGTGAAAGGTCAGGCTTTTGATTTAGTTAACTTCTTGGGACTCTCATTATCAGGACTTGAAGGTGCCCACCTTGACTTTTCATTTTATACCCTCTTTCCCTCAGCTTTCTGATTTTGTACTAATAATATGCTTGAAAGAAGCAGGTGGTTTTCTCAACTTTGTGTGCTTGCGGGATGAAAAGTAATAAAATTAATTGGTGTTTGTTTTCCAGCCATAATGCAAGCTTGCATGTTTATATTTTGAGTCTTTATCATCACGTTTTCCTGTCCAATTGTTACTTTTCTCTCTAAACATTTGTGTAATTCTTCAAAGTTCCTTCTGGATGTGCAGGTTTATTTCCTTTAGTGCTTTGATATTTCTACTAGGGGAGAATGAGAGCAGTGGAACTGAAGTTGAAGCACAGAGAGATGAGACTGCTCCTGGTGAAATTTTGCATGTCCAAACCAAATCAGTAACTTGGAGCTGATAACAAGATAAATTGACTTGAATTGTTTGCCAGTTTGTCATACAGGTCTCTGATCTCCACTTTTGTGTGATACATGTGTGCTGGTGGGGAAGATATTGGCCTGAGAGGAAAAGATGTACAATAACTTTAAAGCAAAAATCATATAATTGCATGACCTCTTACCCTGATTTTCTTGTTACCAGCTGGCACAGATCTAAGAGCAACAGCAGCAGCATGAAAGGACAGCAGCAAAGGGTGGGAGTAGCATTCTCCCCTAACCACCTCTTTTTATTTCTTTCAGTCAGATCAATACAGGGGGGGAAAGAGCTGGACTCCATTCAATGGGTGGTTGGAGGCTAACCAACAAAATGCCGGGGGCAGGGAATGAAAAAGTTGTTTGTTCTGTATGTGTTTTACAAATATTCATGCTGATGTTTAAAAAAATGCAAAGTTCCATTTCATTTCAGAAAGCTTTCAAAGCAACCTCAGAAGTAAGAGAGATACTCAAAATTTCATGGTTTGCAGCTCCTAGTATAATATATGAGCTATGTTAAGAAGGCTCATTACCTAATAGAGATGGCTTGCTGCTAGAAGCCACTTCAGAAGCTGAGGGATAGTTATTTATATTATATTTATTCATTTATTACAGTTCCAACCCCACTCAGTAACCAAACTTCTAGGATGGTGTACAATTTTATTCAGAGGCAATTAGGCAATTCCATTCAAATTTCCACAATGAATTTTCATAGACGTTTGAAGCAAGATATATTCTGAAGCAGTTTGAAAAGATACAAACTCAGCTGGGAGATTTGACACGTTTCTGCCTATGCATAATTGCACTTTTCCCAGATCAGTTCAAAAATTGGAATCAAGTTAATTTCCTGAATCGATTTAAAACTCTGAATCAGGTCACTTTAATTTTACTGGTAGATTTGAAAATAGGTAGAATGTACCTGCAGTTGTCATGAATTTATGTCAGGTCATCATGTTTCTGTAATTTTACACCGATCTCCCCCATTTCAAACTTTGTATTTTGCTGATAGGGAAAGTAGAGATCATTTAGTTTTCATGGGAAATATTGTTTTGGGCAAGAGGAAACATTTGGTCTGGATGTAATGATGGGAGTCTTGTACCCAGTGAGAATCATGGTTGAATGGGATGTAAACTTTGACTTCTTTATCGCAGCCACTGACATAATCATTTTACCATATTTCCTGCCTTTGACTGATCTATTTTCTAGAACTCAGTATTGATCAGTGGATCTAGGTTTAGACTAGGTCACTTGCTTCACTCTTCTTGAACCATAGTGCAAACTTTGTCAACTATACTGGGATTTCTAGAATTCCTCTGTTGGGTAGGAATTCAGAGGGTTGCATCTAGAAGGCATAAAGTTGGAAAAAAACAAAGCAAAGCATAAAGTTGGCCTACTAAAACCCACATTAAATAAAGATAGTTCTTAAAGCAGAATCTGCTGCCTGAAACATTTCATTCTGTAAAACATTGTTTTTGTTTGCTATTTGTATTTTCCTTTTTAAACATCACCGCTTGTTTCAGATTTCAACCTTATCTGAGTTAATGTGTCTCTTAAATTTTGCTGAAAGTTTTTGAATTTCTTAGAATAGCTTTTACTAATAGGGTAACCATGCATTTCACCAAGTCACTTTCATGAAACCTAATTGAAGACTTTTTAAAGTTTTTATTTTTTATTTTAAATTAATTCCTAAAAATTTCAAAGTATATTGCTGATTTTATGTTAGAATATTTCATGTAGTGAATGGTTGCCAGGATGTTGCCTCAACTAGATAATCTCTAGTTCTTATCTTACTAGGTTCTAAATTGAGATCCTGGTAGGATCTATTACAGTGGTGGATAGCTTCTGTTTTTTTAAGATCAACCATCAATAGTAAAAGGACAAGCAGTCAAGAAATATGCAATGGCATATGGTAAAGCAGCCATGAAAACCTTGGAAAGATAATCAAAGGCCGTGATGTGGTTATATCTACAAAGATCAGATTCTTGCAAGCCATGGTATTCCTTGGGATGGTCTATGGAAGCAAAAGTTGTACTTTGAAGAAGTAGGAAAGGAAGAGTATAGACACTTGACCTTTGAGGTTGGAGAAGACTCCTGAGAATACTGTGGACAGCCAAGAAAACAAAGAAATGGATCATCAAACAATTCAATCAGAGCTGTCACTCAAGGCATAAATAACCAGATTCAAATTATCCTACTTTGAACACATTATGTGAAGGCTCTAAAGCTGGGAGAGGTGGAAGGAACGAGAAGAAGAATTTGATCAGCAGCAAGGTGAATGGACTTAGTTAAAGTAGCAATGAATGCACCAGTAGAAGATCTGAAAGGTCAGATTAGGGCTGGATCATCTGGAGAAAATCTGTCTGTGTGGTCACTAGGAGTTGAAAACGTTTTGATGGCATATTCAGTAAAAATTAAAACATGATTTCCATTCAGTGGAGTTATTTTTTTAATATATAAGGTTTTAGATTATAATGGTAAACATCTAATGCAAACTAAACTTAAAGAAAAGAAAATAGAGTGGGATAAAAAGAATAAGAATATAATAAAGAGAAAAGAAATTTGTGAAGAACTGACTTCCAACCTTCATCACAAGTATAAGCACATTTAATAACTCTTGACCCTCTTTAAAATTATGCATGCTTATCTCTTCATCCCATATCCCATCATGTATCTATAAGCAAATCTATAAAGCATAATCTTTTTTAAGTCCTGGTATCAGCAGAAAGTCCATAAAAGATTGCTAGAAGCAGAAATGTATATTACTCTAATATTGATCAAATATGCCAAACTTTACTTAATCTTTAGTTCATTCAAATGTTGTCATAGGATCTCATTTCATTTCAATCAATCAATCAATCAATCAATCAATCAATCAGCATAGAGCTGGAAGGTACCTTGGAGGTCTTCTAGTCCATCCCTCTATTCAAGCAGGAGACCCTATATCAGAGGTCCCCAACCTTTTGGGTACCAGGGACCTGTTCCATGGAGAGAGATTTTTCTGCGGACCGGAGGGGGCGTGGTTTTGTATGCTGCCTGCATATTGCTTTGCTTGTTTGTGCAGACCAGTTGCTGGCATGCTGCGGCCCGGTACCAGTCCACAGACTGGGGGTTAGGGACCCCTGCCCTATACCATTTCATACAGATGGCTGTCCAGTCTTTTCTTAAAAGCCTCCAATGATGAAGCACCTACAACTTCTGAATGCAAGCTGTTCCACTGGTTAATTGCCCTCACTGTTAGGAAGTTTCTTTGTTTCATCGCAGAGTTGAGGAACCAAGAGTTCTTCAAGACTTTAACAAGCCTGTTTTGTAAATCTGATAGGAAACTTTACCCAGGTCACTCTCTTGGTTTGTTATTTATATTTTATTTTTAAATTTTAAAATCTCAGCCAATTTCTTTTGAATATCCATTAAAATATCCTTTTTCTAAACTATTTTCTTGGCATATCAGTTATAAATCCACTTTTGATGTCTCTAACTTGTTACATAAAACTAGTTGTACATCTAATATTTCTTCCATAACATCTTTTTGGACATAATCTATCCCTAGAAGCAGACATCATCTCTGACATTGTTGATATAATAGCTATTATTATTTTCTGATTCCATTCTTCAAAAGTTTAC
>NW_015386356.1:0-3490 GCF_001527695.2 Protobothrops mucrosquamatus
TCACCTACATCGTCCACAAGGGACGACTCGGGAACTCAACTCCTACCTCGGGCAGCTCACCTATCCCCCTATGCCCAGGGGAAAGGTATCAAGCCGTTTGACAGCTGATGCAGGCTGTCAAAACGGCTTTTACGCAGAAACAGGCGGGAGCAGCAAACAGCTGCGTCCAGCGAAGGCGCCTGCCACCGGAAGTCCCAGCTTAACTCCCCTTCACCCCACAAAAAAAAAGATCATTGAAATTTCCACTTACCACCTATGTAGCTTGCTGTACTGTTAGGAAAGTTGCTTGCTTCAAAGGTTGTCCTATGGAAAGTTCATTTAGCAGTTGGTAGTATTAATAAAACCTACCTTAACTCCATTTTTATATCATTGACTACTAGCCATAAAACCATTTCTAGGCTATCGTATTTGTATCCCATGAAAAGTGTTTACCAAAAAAGCCAAAACAGAACTCATTTATATTTGCTAGTTAAATATATACATTTTCTGGCACATTTGCATGTGAAAATGAATCGTTTATACCATTAGTTTCAGTTGTAGACTAGATTGCACCCCAAATCAGATTCGCAGATTGTGTGCTGTTCCAATTCCCTCCCCCCAACGTACAGCAAGGGTTCTATAGGTGTTTATTCAGCCCCTTCAAACAGATCCTCAGAAAGCACCTCCATTGCATAGGTCCAGATTCTAAGCTCAGCATGGCAAGAGCCACTGGGTGAGTGAGTCCAATGGGCACACACAATGTCCAGGAAAGCAATCCACAATTTGAATAGATCAGGATACATGGCATGAGCACAAATGGCACAGAACTGGGTATGTTGCTTCAGCAATACTCAAGTCCTCAGCATGGGATTAAGTAGGCAATACCGGTGCAGCCTTTCAGGAAAGGTGAGCTTGCCCCCTCATAGTAGTCTAGCTGACTGGTATTGTGCTCTATGTGTCCTTGGATTAGGAGGAGGTGTGGAATCCACCTCCTTCTCATTGCTAATGGGAAGCAGCTGCTCCCTGTCCTCACCTGAGCCTCCTGGCCAACTTGCTACAGCTGTGGCTCACCTCTCTCAGCCTCAGCCTGAGCCTGTCACTCATTTGATCAACCCAGCTGAGGCTGCTTCATCAGGCTAGCACTCTCTGAGCCCAAGCCGACCAATACTTGACTCCATGCTTTCCTCTGCAGACTCAAACTCACCCTCCTCCTCTGAACTTCCATCTGGAGATGGGTCTGAGGTCAGATCCATGACAGATTGTTAAACAATCTTCTCTTCCTCCTTGCTACAAGAATTTTTATAAGATTTGGTATATCTTAATTGTTGTAGGATATCAATTTGCTCTATTTTTATTCATACTCTAGAGGAAACTGAGCTTTGAAGAAGTTGGTCACTTGATAGACTAGACCAAATTGCCAATGGCAAAGAGTTGAAGAAGGATTGCTGAAGGTTTATGTTTCAAAGTATTGTTAGGTTTTTGTACAATAAATTTAAATAATAATAACAATAATAGAGTAATAGGCATGTTGGATACAAACCCAATACAAATGGAGCACCACTTGAACACAATCAGCATTGACAAAATCACCATCAGTCAATTGCAAAACACAGCTTTATTTGGAATTGCTTATATCCTTTGACAATACCATTAACATAAACATCTGCCTATCTCAGGTCCTTCCAGAGGACTCTATAGGTCAGGGGTGTCAAACTGGTGGCTCACGGACCAGATGCATCATGCACAAGTCATGCCCATCCCAGCTCCGCAAAGGCAAAAAACATCATAATATGTCATGATATGTAGTGTGACATGATCGAGTTTGACACCCATGCTGTAGGTGGATAAAAAATGCCATATCTAAACATCTGCCCGACTGTGTGAATCATCATCATCATCATCATCATCATCATCATCATCATCATCATCATCATCATCATAGCATATGTACTGTATAATATGCAGAATTCAGATACTAATTTATTAGATCATGATATATAGCAATTTAATAAGTTATACTGGATGGATATTTTCATGACTGATTCAATTGGATCTTCCCTACTCATGAGAGCTGTTAATTGGATTTTAAAAAAGATTTTGATTTTCCCCCCCTGTGTTGTGTTCATGTCTTCAAAGATAACACCTATCTATTCAGGCACAAAATCAAATATCTATTAAAAGCTATTGCACGTATTTCAGCATTTCAGGGTTTAATTAACTGGAATTAAATACAGCTGCTAGATTTCCCTCCTCCTATGTATCATTATTAGCTGCTTGTTGTAGCACTTCCAAATTCAGTTTTTTAAAAAACTCCCTGAAAGAACACCTTTTATAATTTGTTTTTTGCAATTTATATGTTATATTCAGAGTATTCAAGAGCATATTGGCAGTGAGGGAATAAAGACTCTGCAGTATGTGTGTATGTGTGTATATAAAATGTACACATTAAAATTTCTGAAAATAAAACCAAAACACCGACAAACAGTATTGGTATTAAGTATTTCTCAGTTTTGTCAGTATACCTATGCAAAGGCTTAAATAATTTATGTCCAAAGTCAGCAATATCTTCAAGCCCTGGATTGCATGTTTCAGGACCTATCCCCAAAACAAAACAAAACAAAACCCTGACATTTTATGTCTTGCTCCTGGAACCTCATCAAATCTGCCTATTCTTCTCCAAAGTCTGATAAGATTTTATCATTTTGAGCAGATAACAAAATCTTGTAAGATTTGGCAATCTAAGAAGGTTTTAGGTGTTTAAAAGATACTATTTTTGAAATATGCTATTTTATTGGTCATTCATGTGTCCAAATATTGGATAGGAACTAAGAAGGCAGAAAAAAGCACTGAAAGAACAATAGATCAACAAAATAAAAGCCAAAGAAATAAAAAAATATTTTGAGGAAATTATAGCAAACCCTGCTATGATTATTGTCACTTAAATCAAAATGAAAGAATTAACTGTACTATCACGGTATATTAACAGTGCATACTGAGGAGCAGAACAATTGGCTTTTGCTACTTTTTAAAATAGTTTTTAAATCTTGGCTTGTAAAGCTCACCTTTCTGGCAGATTCATGTTCTTGTGTGCACATTTAAATATTCAGTTTCTTAACATTGCTGAATGTTCCTAATGCAAGTTGGCTGCCTCATAAATTATCAAAATCAGATATAAAATGTCTGAAGAAGATGGCAAGCACTGAATCTTGGGAGGGAAGTTGTGAAGTTTTTTCTGAGCTTGAAAATTCTAGCTCTTCCGTTTGGTATATTTTATGACCTCAGAACACTTTATTTGGAAGTCTACATCACAGCCTGTAAATATCAGATCAAATCTTTATTACAGTCAAAAACCAGCATACGTTCTGTGAAGAGATTTTTTTCATTTTCATCAATAGAATTGAATGCAGTTGAGGAAGCAAAAAGCTAAGAAAAAAATGCAAGAGGGAAAGCTGAAATAGGATATGGGAGTAGCCAACACAAAAAGAAATGATACTCAAGACTGTTTTAAACA
>NW_015386356.1:3590-12195 GCF_001527695.2 Protobothrops mucrosquamatus
GAGATGTTGCATCCATTTGGTTCCTTGACTCAGGTTTCGTTTTTCCTGAAGAGCCTGCCTTAGGTTTCGTTTCTTGACTTAAGTTTCATTTCTCCTGAAAAGCTTACCTTGAATTAGTACCTCCTTGACTTAAGTTTCCTGTTCTTTGTGTATGGCAATGAAGAACCATCCCCCTATTGTCCTTTTGTACCCCCCCCCCTTTATGACACTAATGTACCAATAAAAGAGAGGCACGGAGAGGCTTCAGGGTCTTGGCCTGCCATCTCACCTGAAGAAGCATGTTGTCCGTGTGTTTCCTAACCTAAAGCGAGGCCCGTTGGTTAGGCCAACGTACATCACCACCGTCCTGCAGGGAGTGGGACCCCGGGATTTTGCAATCCCACATCAGTCATTCCTCTTAGATCTTTAACATATGCTTTTGCGTGGGATAACCTACAAAATTATCAACATCTAGGTTGTGTTGTGTTTTCTATCATAGCCCTACACCAGACATGTCAAACTCACGACATCACGTGACGTTGCATGACGTATTGGGACTGTTTTGTCATTGCCGGCAATGGGGTAGGTGCAGTTTTCACGTGACGTGTCCGGCCCACGGGCTGGCAGTTTGACACCCCTATCCTACACAATGGAATAACTTGTTACAAATGAACTTTTCAGGCCTTTAAATTATCTGAATTATTAAATTTATTTTTAAAGCCATTAGGTAGCAGATGGATGACATTTGTGTGTGGTGTGTGTGTGTTGAGTGAATAAGTTAAATCAGGGGTGTCATGGTTCCAACCGATGAAACCCTTCAAAAGAACTTCGAGGCATTGTTTTCCTTAAAGAATCTTTTATTCAAGAAACAAAGTATTGGCACTACATGGTTGAACCCAAAATTAAATTCCCCTCCCCTGGATACAAAGTTTCAAAGTATAATTCCCACATTCAATAACTTGTCATAAAGCATATTCCCCAATTAGCTTATAGTGTGGGCTTTCTCTCCAGCTCTCCAGCATGCTAAAACGTTATCACCTCCGGACCCAGTTTTCCTTGAGTTCCCATGGCAAACATATTATTATGGCTAACTGAGCTCGCATCCCAATCCCCCCTCCCTGCACCAACTAATTCTAAAAGCAAGAAAAAGTAAAAAGAGAAAATGGCTGCTTTCTCATCTGTTGTCAAAGCAAGAACATCCGATGTTAGCAGCGTTGACATCCAGCCCCCCTTAGAAAAAGGACAAATCCTGTAATGCAAACAAAATCATAAGTTAGGGGTTGCCTCTTGATTTATTAGGGTATTTATTATAGAACTTATTAATGAGTCTGTCAGCTTTTACATCGTTAGATTTTACCAAGGTGGCTCAGACAATGGATACCCTTTCCATTGCACTAAATACTGTAGTTTCCCTTTAAAAAGTCTAGAATCAAGAATATGCTTCACTTCATAGTGAGTCTGTCCTGCTAGTACAAGAAGTCCAGGTACCTTCTTAGGGGGAGGTCATAAGGTAGAATCCCGAAAAGGTTTCAGTTGGCTACAATGGAACACAGGGTGGACTTTTCCTAAGAGTCTGGGAAGCTTTAATTCTATTGTGACCGGGTTAATGATCCTTATGATGGGGAAGGGTCCTAAGTATTTTGGACCTAACTTCTTACTAGGTAACTTAAGCTGTAAATATTTTGTAGACAAGTAAACCTTTTCCTCAACCTGGAATGACCTTTGAGGAGCTCTCTTTTTATCTGCTTGCTTTTTGTATGTCTCAGAAGCCTTTTGCAAAGCAATTTTCATGGTTCTCCAAACTTCTTCCCACCCCCTCACCCACTGGTCAAGAGTTTGGGAAGTGGAGGGTCCCTTAGGATATTCAGGTATGGGGCTGAACTCTTTTCCTGTGGCCACTTTAAAAGGCATGAAGCCAGTGCTGCTGTGAACAGAGTTATTGTAAGCCACCTCTGCAATTGGGAGGAGATCAGTCCAGTTCATTTGCTGATAATCCATATAGCATCTGAGATACTGTTCCACCATTCAGTTTGCAGATTCAGCCGTCCCATCGGTAGATGGGTGAAAAGCTGATGACAGTTCTTGAGATGAGCCAATTAGCTTAAGAAAACCCCTCCAAAACTTGGCTGTAAACTGCACCTCCCAGTTTGAGATTATACGTTTTGGTGCCCCATGTAGTCTGTAGATGTGTTTCAGAAACATCTTAGTTAGTTGCTGGGCAAATAGGAGTCCCTTGCAGGGAATGAAGTGAGCCTGCTTTGAAAACAGATCTATTACTGTCCAGATAACTGTATTCCCCCTTCTTTCAGGTAGATCCACTATAAAATCCATAGCAATTTCTTCCCATGGTTGGGAAGGGTCCGCCACCAGTTGTAATAGCCCAGGGGTTTTCCCCAGAATTCTTTTCATGGTGACACATATAGCAAAACTCTGGACATAGTTCTCTACTTCCTGTTTCAAACCAGACCACCAAAATTGTTGGCGAATTAGATGTAGTGTTTCTAAATATCCAAAGTGCCCAGCCTGTTTTACATCGTGGCCATGCTGGAGCACATTAAGGCAGAGGGTTTCAGGCAAATACAACTTCCCCCCTTTGTAAGCCAACCCATCCCTGCATGTTGCGGACGTTTGATTGTCTTTGAACCATTGGCCGGTGGGGAGCTCCTGTTTTATTTTCTTTACTCCAGGGTCGTCGGAGTTCGGGGCTCTCGAAGGTGGGACTCTATGCAGCATTAGTTGATAAGCAGTTTATGGAGCAGATATAATTGCTTCATTAACCTCTTCATGCTGGCTCTTGTATTGGGGCAGTCTGGATAAAGCATCAGCCAAAAAGTCTTTTCCCCAGGTATGTACTTTAGGGTGAAATTAAATCAGTTACAATATTGTGCCCATCGTACTTGCCTCGGGGACAATTTACGGGAAGTTTTCAGTGCCTCTAGGTTTTTGTGATCAGTCCATACCTCAAAAGGCACCTTGCTCCCTTCGAGATAGTGTCACCAGTTTAATAGAGCTCAACGAATTGCGAAGGCTTCCTTCTCCCACCTCCTCTCGCAATTAGTGAATTTTTTCAAGGTGTAGGCACAGAGTTGTAGGATTCCATCCTGGTTCTTTTGCAATAGCACAGCTCTGACAGCCACATCATTGGCATTGGCTTGAATCACAAAGGGTTTCCCTGGGCAAGGGTGCTTTAAGACTGGTTCGACCACAAATAGCCTTTTTAAGTTCTCAAAAGCAGTTTGACAATTCATAGTCTATGCTAGCAGTTGGCCTGGCCATGGTTTCCCTCCTTCCCTCCCAGTTCTCAATAAGTCAGTGAGGGGTAATGCGATTTCAGTGAAGGAGAGGATGAATTGTCAATAAAAGTTGGCGAATCCTAGAAAGCACTGAAGCTGCTTGCGAGTCTTTAGGGGTTGCCATTTAATCACAGCTCTCACTTTGGTGGGGTCCATTTCAATATCCTCACTGGAAATTTGGTAGCCAAGGTAATCTAGTCGGGTCTGATGGAACTCACACTTTGATAGCTTAATGTATAGCTTGGCATTTAGCAATTTCTTTAACATTTTCCGCACGAACTTTACGTGGTCAGTCATATTCATGCTGTATATCAGGATGTCGTCAAGATACACCAAGACCCCTTTGTATAAATGATCATGTAGCACCTGATTGATCAACTGCATGAAAATGGCTGGAACCCCCTGTAGTCCCAATGGCATGACTTTAAATTGATAGCTTCCCATGGGACAGTTGAAAACAGTTTTCCATTCATCTCCCTCCTTGATCCTTACTCGGTAATATGCCTCTCTCAGGTCCAATTTAGTGAAGACGCCCCCTTCGCCAGGTGGGTTAGTAGGTCTTTCAGGAGGGGGAGGGGGTACTTGTTTTCCATGCTTACAGTGTTTAATCCTTTATAATCCATGCAGAGACGAAGCGACCCATCTTTTTTTTTCTTTAAATAACACCAGAGCCCCCACCTGAAAGTTGGCCCATTCAATAAATCCTCTTGCTAGGTTCTTGTTTACATACTGCTGCAGTTCCTCCATTTCAAGGGGGGTCATAGAGTACATCCTCAGCCATGGGAGTTTGACTCCCAGTAACAGTTCAATGGAGCAGTCATTAGACCAATGGGGAGGCAGGATGTCACATTCCTTTTTGCTAAAGATAGGTTTCGGTACTCGCTGGGGATGAGTAGCTCGCCTGGTTGAGACATAGCAGCTATTTTTGCTAGCTCGTTAGATGGGCTAAAGCCGCTAAACTCTCTAGTAATGTCAGCTGAGTTAAGAGGGGGTTGGGTCTATGGGTAATCTCACAGTTCTTATTCCCTTTTCCTGCCAGATGAACAGCTTCCATTTGTCTAAGCAGGCTAGCCCTAGGATCACTGTTTCAGTCATTTTCAGGGCTACCATGAAATGAATGACTCCCAGTGCTAACCTATTTCTAAGTATATGGGTTCAGTTAATTGTGTGACTAAAGTTCCTCCCATTAAAGAGCCATTGGCTTGCTCAAACCTCACGGGTTTGGAGAGCAGCCTTGCTCGTATGCCCATTTTTAGGGCAAGTGGCAAGCTAATAACATACCGGGAGCATCTTGAGTCCACTAGTACTTTCAGATCTACCTGTGTCCCCGTCTTAGGGACTAAGAGCTTGACAGGCAGAGAAAAAGGTGGAATGAGTCGACTCACCATTGGGTCATTCTCTTCTTCATCATTGCTGTCATAGGAAGGCAGGGCGGTGGTAGGTCCAGGTTGGGTCTCGGCACTCTCCTGCATGGCGACGTGACTTGGGCAATGGATTCCTGCGTGATCCAGTTTGATTTCTCTTTCGCCGGCTGCTGGGTTGCTTTCTTCCTTGCTGGTGGTCCCGGTCTATTCTGCTGTTGAGGGTAAGGAACTGGGCAACTCACTGCTCAATGTCCCTGTTGTCCACATCTGAAGCACTTGATCGATAGGCCTGCAGGTGGCTTGGGCTTCTCAGCGGCCACAATGGTAGGAGGCTTTTGGGCAGGGTGGCAGGCATTTGTGTTGGCCTGGTCTTGGTCTGTCTTCTTGCGATGGTGGCTTCTTATAGCGAGCAAGCTCGACGTCCAGCCGTACTGCTGCCTGGTACCATTCTTGTAATTGATTAGGGACTGCTCGATAGACACAAGCCTGGGAGAGGTGATCATCCAATCTCTCTTTGAAGTGATGAACTAGTAATTGTTCGGGCAATCTCTCTATTCGGCCGGCTATTTTGCGAAACTCTCACACATATTCCAGTGCAGGCCTGCCAGCTTGTCTTATTTTATGAATTTGCTCCTCCGCTTTGAGGGCTATGGATGGGTCCTCAAATCTTACTCTCAGCCCTAGAAGGAAGAGGTGGACGTCCCCCAACTCAGGTGCTTGCTCGTTATATAAATTGTTCAAGCACTCGGATGCTTCCCCTTCCAGATTGGCCGTGACATGTCAACCATAGCAGCTGGATTCAGGTAGAAATATGCACAGTGGTTCATGTGGGAATGCACTTGGTTGAGGAAGAAGATCAGTTTCTCTGGGTCTCCATCAAAAGTTGCTTTAAGGGGAGACACCATCAGCGGTTGTTGTGCTGCCCAGTGAGTCTGCATTCCCGGTGGTTGCTAGACTCCCAACTGTGGCTGTTGGATCCCCAACAGTTGCTGACCTCCCCATGGTGGCTGCAGCATCCCCAGTTGCTGCAGGCCCCCCCAGTGGTTGTAATATGTTTGGAGGCTGCAGCCACCCCCACTGCTGTTGCTGCGCTGCCAGCAGTTGCTGGCCCCCTGGTGGCTGTGGCATCCCCAATTGCTGTAGGATCCCCAGTGGCCTCAGGGGCTGCTGATGTGGCACCCCCAGGTGCTGCAGGCCTCCAAGTGGTTTCTGCACATTTGGGGGCTGTTGCCATCCCCACTGCTGCTGACCTTCTGGTGGCTGTGGCATCCCCGGCTGTGGCAATCTCCCCTGGGGCCCCAGAGGTGGTTGTTGCGGTATGCCCAGTGGTTGCGGGCCTCTCACTGGTTACTGCACATTTGGGGGCTGTTGCCACTCCCACTGCTGCTGACCTCCTGGCAGCTGTGGCATCCCTGGCTGTGGCAGGCTCCCCTGGGGCCCCAGAGGTGGTTGTTGCAGTATCCCCAGTTGTTGCTGGCCCCTCAGTGATTGTTGCACGTTCAGAGGTGACGGTCAGCCCCACTGCTGTTTCTGCGCTCCCAACTGTTGTGGACCTCTTGGCGGCTGTATCATCCCCGGTTGCGGCAAGGCCCCCATCTGCTGTTGCACATTCAGGGGCTGCAGCTACCCCCACTGCTGTTGCTGCACTGCCAGTGGCTGTTGGCCTCCCCACTGTGGAGGATGTTCATCCCCCATTGCTGTGGAGGCCTCGGGCTGGGTGGTTGGTAGGCACACCTGTCTGGGCTTCTGCTGTTCCGGTGGCGGCTCGGGCTCTTGTCTCACCGATGATGTTCTGGGCTTCTGGATGGGCAATAGTGCTCCGGGCTGCCATGTCCAGAGTGGTGACTGGGGCTGTCCCTCTCTGCAGGGCTGGAAGTTAATGTAGGTGGCTTTGTGAAAGGGGAAGCCACTTGCTCTGTGCAAGTAGGACTGAGGCTTCCCTTCAGCATAAGTTGGGATTGCCTCATTGATCATCATGATCGCGCACATATAGAGAACGGGAGGGTTGTTCCCCACTTCTCATCTCTAGCTCCTCGAATCTTTCCACCAACTTCTCTACTGATTGACTATGGACTGAAGACAGATACTTCCACTCACCAGAGTCCTCAGCAGTGGTCAATTTCGCAGGTCTCTTTTGGTCCGGGGAATGTAACTTACGAGAAGCCCTTCTTTGCAGCTCGACCTCATCTGCTTTTGAAGCACTTGACTGTGGCAGAGCCATCTTGACGTGTCTGGAGTCTCCACTGCGTAGAGTTCAGTCCAACAACCAGATCAGTTATCCTCGCGGCTTAGGTCTTGCCCCCATCTGGAAGACCTGAAAAGATTCCTTCTTCACCAGTGTGCTGGCCAGCACTCCCTCCTTTGAGGCGGCAGCCACAGCCAGGGTGCTGGGCTCAGGCGTTTGTTCCTTTTCCATGTTGAGATCTTCCCCGAATCTTTGTCAGTCTATCCCTCAACTTTATGGACAGCGACTGGAACCTGGGACCCCAGGATGGATAGGTAATATTTGGAGTTTTGGATTAATGTCATGGTTCCGACAGATGAAACCCTTCAAAAGAACTTCAAGGCATTGTTTTCCTTAAAGAGTCTTTTATTTGAGAAACAAAGTATCAGCTCTACATAGTTGAACCCAAAACTAAATTCCCCTCCCCTGGATACAAAGTTTCAAAGTACAATTCCCACCCTCAATAACTTGTCATAAAGCACATTCCCCAATTAGCTTATAGCGCGGGCTTTCTCCCCAGCTCTCCAGCCTACCAAAACATTATCAGCTCCGGACCCTTGAGTTCCCATGGCAAAGATATTATTATGGCTAACTGAGCTCGCATCCCAATCTCCCCTCCCTGCACCAACTAATTCTAAAAGCAAGAAAAAGTAAAAAGAGAAAATGGCTGCTTTCTCATCTGTTGTCAAAGCAAGAACATCTGATGTTAGCAGCGTTGACAAGGGGTGAGCAATTAATTTTCCCAAGGGACCCCATGGGAAACTGGGACTGTTGTGGAAGACCATATTGCTCCCACCACCACTGCCACCCACTGGCACCATCACTCCCCCAGCACTGCCACCACCATGGGTCAGACAGGGACAGTCAAAGGGCCAATTCAAAATACCCAGGTTTGAATTAAATATTTAATCTGTATCATTTAAATAGCCACATTGATGGCTGGATTCCAACTAATACAGTATAACAAAGTGTACAAGAAAAAGACCCTCATTGATTGATTTGGAGGTGGTACCCCATTTTGAATCAAATTATTCTCATGATGCATGACTTCACCAACAGTTATTTCCTCACTTCTATCACTCATCAACACTTTATGTTTTTGTCTCTGTTGTAAAAAGGGAGAATTAACCTATATAGACATTCTTTCTCTGGCTGATTGGCCAGAAAAAGATGATTTCCCCTGCTTAAAATAACATGTAAGCCATTCTGCATTCACTTAAAACATTTTATTATGTATCTCCTTCAAATTTAGTCAGTCCACTTAGTTGTTTTATTTATTTAATTTATTTATTTATTTATATCCCACCTTTATTATTTTCCTCAATATAAAATATGGAAACTTTAAAAAATAGAATAAAACATTTCTTGGTTCCTCTTCCAGACATGAGTAACAAAATGTAATCTTTCCAACATTATGAAGAATGGAACTTTCATTATTATATATAAAACATCTATTTATGTGGAACATTTTTGTTAAAATATCATTAGAGCTCATAATGTACTTACATTGTCACAGACAGGAAAATATTCATGTTTCTGGATTTTAATTTATTTATTTATTTATTTATTTATTTATCAAATTTGTACCCCGCCCTTCTCCTAGCGGACTCAGGGCGGCTTACAGCCAGTTAAAACAGATAACAATACAAAATACTAAATTTAAAATGTAATTAAAATGAAATATTAATTATTGGCCGTTTCTTTTTAAAATTATTTTAAAACCAAATTAAAATACTCCTTAGGCC
>NW_015386356.1:12491-14098 GCF_001527695.2 Protobothrops mucrosquamatus
GTCTTCTAGTGTCAGCCGTGGATCCAGGAGGACACCTAGATTGCGCACCCTCTCTGAGGGAGCCAAAGTTTCGCCCCCTATAGTCAGCGACGGAGTCAGCTGACTATGCCTAGGAGCCGGCAACCACAGCCACTCAGTCTTGGAAGGATTGAGTCTGAGTCTGTTTCTCCCCATCCAGACCCGTACGGCCTCCAGGCACTGGGCCATCACGTCAAGGGCATCATTGGGGTGGCCTGGGGTGGAAATGTACAGCTGAGTATCATCAGCGTACTGATGGAAATCCACCCCAAAGCCACGGATGATCTCACTCAGCGGCTTCACATAAATATTGAACAATAGGGGGGAGAGGACCGACCCTTGTGGCACCCCACAAGTTAGGGGCCTTGGGGTTGACCTCTGTCCCCCTGCCAATACAGACTGCATGCGGTCGGTGAGGAAGGAGGAGAACCACCGCATAACGGTGCCTCCCACTCCCAACTCCACCAGACGCTGCAGCATGATACCGTGGTCCACGGTATCAAAAGCCGCTGAGAGGTCCAAAAGAACTAGGACAGAGGAATGGCCCCTGTCCCGGGCCCTCCAGAGATCATTTACCAGTGTGACCAATGCCGTTTCCGTGCTGTATCCCGGCCTGAGGCCCGACTGGAGCGGGTCTAGATAGACTGTTTCCTCCAGGTGCCGGGGGAATTGCTGCGCAACCACACTCTCAACAACCTTCGCCACAAAGCGAAGGTTGGAGACCGGGCGATAGTTAGCTAATACATCTGGGTCCAGGGAAGGCTTCTTAAGAAGGGGCCTCACCACTGCCTCCTTCAAGGCTATGGGGAAGACACCCTCCCGTAAAGAAGCGTTTATAATTCCCTGGAGCCAGGCTCGTGTACCCTCCCGGGCAGCCAGTACCAGCCAGGAGGGGCACGGATCCAGTAAACATGTGGTTGCATTCAGCCTCCCCAGGATCCTGTCCACGTCCTCAGGGGCCACAGAGTCAAACTCCTCCCATATAACAGTCTCAAGACCTGCTCCCGTCTCCTCCCCCGGGGCCACCCAGTCAGAGTCAAGGCCTTCTCGGATCCGAGCGACTTTGTCATACAGATATTGAGCAAAGTCCTCGGCCCTCCCCTCCAGGGGATCCTCCTCCCCCTCAACTGAAGGAGAGAGCGGGTCACCCTGAAGAGGGTGGCCGGGCGATTATCTGATGACGCAATGAGGGTGGAGTAGTAATTAGACCTAGCCACCCTCATCGCCACTAGGTAGGATCTAACCTGCATCCTTGCCTGTGCTCGATCGGATTTGGTTCGGCTAGCCCTCCAACTGCTCTCTAGGCGTCTTTTCCGGCGCTTCATCTCTCTCAGCTCCTCGGTGAACCAGGGAGCCAGTTGAGATCTGCGCCGGGTCAGAGGCCGCAAAGGCACGACTTGGTCCAGTGCTGCGGCAGCGGCCACTTCCCAGGCCGCCGCCAGATTTTCAGCCGAATCGTGAACTAGATCCTCAGGATATGGCCCAAGCTCCGTCAGGAACCTCTCTGGGTCCATCAGGCGCCTGGGGCGGAACCATCTATGTGGTTCCGACTCCCTGCGGCGGGGGGGAGCGGTCCGGAAGTCCATCTT
>NW_015386356.1:14471-30741 GCF_001527695.2 Protobothrops mucrosquamatus
ATATATATACCTTTTTGGGTTGCTATCTCAAAAGCTTCTTGTCAAGATATAAGGATGCTAAAAGATTTCATTCAAAGCTGTACCTTTGCCATAATGAAGAAACAAATTTTCAACATGGCAGAGCTCATAAACATGCTTCCACAGAGATCTGTGGCTATTTTCCTTTTGATTTTTAGATTGGCCATAGGCCTAAATAGCATTATTTTCCTATTTCTTCCCCATCCTTCTCTTGATTTATATGAAAATTTCTATATAGGAAGCTATTATTTTAAGCAATAATACATTTGATCTATAAATTCAGTTATGCATGTTCTAGTTCTCAGAAGTGCTTGACTTTGATTTTCTCAATATTGTATTTATAAAATTTATATTTTCATCCTATGATGTAGACATTAACTGCAATAGATGACTGAGGAGCTGTCATATATTGCCAGCTTTCAACAGAGACTTCTTAATTTAATGTCTTTCTTTGTTTTAATGAAACCAGTAGCCTGGAGATATTATTGAAATTAATGCAAATATTCAGTATAAAATACCATATTTTAGATGCATATAGTTTTTGCTATATTCTGCCTAAGGCATTTTCTTTTCTTATTTGCCTCACATAGATAATGGAATTTCAAGGCCAATGCACACATTATACCTGCAATATGGATGATTCACCACCTGGTGACAGGTACTTTAAATGGCTGATATGATAATAGGAATTGTTGCATTGATTGACAGAATTGACAGCCTATAGAGAAAGAAAAAATGAAGTTCCCAGTACTGAAGATATAAAAATTTAAACTATATTTTAAATTTCTTTCTAATGAGTAGATTTTACTCTTTGAAATTTAATAGCATGTTGCCCTTGAAATGATAATATTTTATTGTTGTTCTTAATTGTGAAGTCGTGTCTGACCCATTGCGACCCCATGAGCAACATTCCTCCAGGTCTATAATATTTTATTATAATGTTGTAAATCATGATTTGTGTTTTATTTCAATACGTATTTCAATGTAATAAAGTTTTTATAATATGATTAAAATAATTACATTTATTATTTAAAAAAGACCACAAGATTGAAAATAAAAAATAAAATTTTATCACTAACAATTGCCATTAGGGATATCAGTATTACAAAATATAAGATTATTTATTTTTCCATTCAAAGTTGACTAAGGCATAAAAAAGAACATACCACTGCAATACACTTTAAAATGCTAGTTTTGTGATTATAAACTTTTCATTTTTCTGTTTTTTTTTCATGACAGTTAAGCCTATCTCTCTGAGACTGAATAGAGATAGATGATAGATAGAAGATAGATGGATGGATAGATGGATAGACAGACAGACAGACAAACAGGTGATGGGTGGATGGGTGGGTGGATGGATAGATAGAGATTAAAATGTCAAAACATTATGTTAACTGTTTTCTTAACAGTATGTCAAGCTGTTGGTAATAATTTCTGAAAATGGTTTCTGTGTTTTGTTTTTACTTAAGTTTTTTATTTGTATTTATAACCATCAAATACAATATGGGCAAACATGAAGAAGATCCCTCAAAATTAAACTAAAAATATTTTGCTGAAGGTCATAATCAATGTATTTGGAGATCAGTATCTTCAAACTGTTCACTCAAACATTGAGTGTTGCAGGACTATGACCTAACATTGTACTTCAACTACCCTTTTTGTCAATTATATGCATTCTTTATGATATGCTACATAGAAGCATATCTAAGAAAAGACTTAATAAATCTTAAGTGTCTCTATTCAGAAAATCCAAATAGTTCCATCTTAATGTTTCAAACTGAAAAATTGAAACAGGACTTACTCAGCTTCATTAGCCACTAAGGCCCACCAATAAGTGTCTCTGCAGCACACATGCAGAAATCCCTTTTACTGGACTGAAGTGAGGTAGCCATTATTATTTGGCACTTGGCTAGGAAGTGTCATTTCAACATTATCAATTCAAAGTACCTCTTGAAAGCTCTACACTACCCAAGAATAAATTCACCATAAAATCTGAATAAATGGTGAACAATAGAACTAGATTTGGCTCTATATTTAACTTACATTCACACAAAAGAGTACTTTATAGCCATCAGCTATTTCTCAGCTATTTTTGCTCCTATAACGCCTTCTAGGATCCATCAGTTTATCTCCAGTGTTTCACCTAGAGTCACTTATTACAAATGCAGTTTTTGGGAAGAACTGCATTGAGAACAATATGTTATCAAGCTAAGCAAGTAATCCTCCTGAATTTTGTTCCTTTACATTATATATTAGTATTTTTAAATTTAAAATATGACATACAAAGGATTATACTTTTAATGTTTCATTCTATTTTCAAAATAAGCATTTTCATTTTTTTAATATCTGGAAATAAAGTTTATCAATGATCACAAAATACAGTATACTGGATGTCAAAATAAAATAATACAATCTGAATTGAATATTTTCATTCACTGCTATATTTCAGTCACTTCCACTTATTTAAGATGACATAAATAACTATAAGCAAGTTTTATGGTTTTATGGTTATATTGTATTGTTGCAACAATTGATCATAACATATAGTGTCCCATAAAATACACATCTCTGACTTATTAGTCCTCATTAGTAAAATATCTGCTTTCTCATTAAAGCTGTAGAGTGAAGTATACATTTAGAGGTGAGAGCAGTTGGAAAATTACTATGGATAATCTATGGTTAAGCTGCACCAGGTATATTCCCAACAGTTCCTGCATTGGAGAAAACACATAGTTAGCAAAATCTGTAGCTTGATGCTTAATTATTGACCAAAAATCAAAATAATGATTTTTGGCAAAATAGATACAAAGCCAGGCAGGAAAAAGTATGATGTGTCAGGCCTACCTGAAGAATGATGTAGGCCAGGGGTGTCAAACTGCCGGCCCACAGGCCAGATGTGTAATACGGAAGCCGTTCCCACCCCAAGGGGAAAAAAGTTGTGATACATTGCGATACATCACGTGACACGGTGAATTTGACACCCCTGATGTAAGATAATTCAGACATTTCTTCATTTGCATATGCCATATGTCAACTCATTTTTTGCACCTGTATTTACACAAAGGGAAAAACAGTCCAACCTATCAAAAACAGTACTGTAAAAACAGATTAGAGACACAAGTTAAGATAGGCAAGAAAATGGTAAGTGAGCACCTGTCCACCCTAGATGAGTTCAAATCATCAGGACCAGATGGACTACACCCCAAGGTTCTGAAGGAACTGGCAGATGTGATCTCAGAACCACTGAACTATATCTTTCAAAGATCCTGGAGCACTGGGGAACTACCAGAGGACTGGAAAAGAGCTGATGTAGTTCCCATCTTCAAAAAAGGGAAAAAAATGGATCCAGGAAACTACAGCCATATCAGCCTGACCTCAATACCTGGGAAGATCTTGGAAAAGATAATCAAGCAATGAATCAGCGAACACCTAGAGGCAAACAAAGTCATTACCAAAAGCCAACATGGCTTTGTCAAAAACAGATCATGCCAGACAAATCTTATTGCATTCTTTGACCAGGTGACAAAATTAGTGGACCAGAGGAATGCTGTATATATAATTTACTTGGACTTCAGTTAAGCATTTGATAAAATAGACCACAACCTACTACTTGATAAGATAGAAAAATGTGGGTTAGATAGCATCACCACCAGACAGACTTGTAGCTGGCTGACCGGCCATACTCAGCGTGTGGTCCTCAATGGAACTGCATCTACATGGAGGGAAGTGTGTAGTGGGGTGCCCAGGGCTCTGTTCTGGGCCCAGTGCTCTTCAACATCTATATCAATGATTTGGATGAGGGGATAGATGGGGAACTCATCAAACTTGCAGATGACACCAAGCTGGCAGGAATAGCCAACACTCCAAAAAATAGGCTTAATATACAGAAGGATCTTGACAGACTTGAATATTGGGCGCTATCTAACAAAATGAAATTCACTGATACCTTGCTCAATAGTAGCAACTGTGAGAGGGATCTTGGAGTCCTAGTGGACAATCACTTAAATATGAGCCAGCAGTGTGCTGCAGCTGCCAAAAATGCCAACACAGTGCTAGGCTGCATCAACAGAGGGGTAGAATCAAGATCATGTGAAGTGTTGATACCACTTTACAATGCCTTGGTAAGGCCACACTTGGAATACTGCATCCAGTTTTGGTCACCACGATGTAAAAAAGATGTTGAGACTCTAGAAAGAGTACAGAGAAGAGCAACAAAGATGATCAGGGAACTGGAGGCTAAAACCAGGGCTTTTTTGTCATAGAATGCCCAGAATGGAGTTCCGGCACCTTTTTTGGATGGAACCTTGTAGGGTAGGCAAGGTGGGTTGTATGACATGTGTGAGTTCCGGCACCTTTTTTTTTTTTTTTTTTTTTTTTTACAAAAAAAGCATTGGCTAAAGCATATAAGGAATGGTTGCTGGAATTGGGTATATTTAGTTTAACAAAGAGAAGGACAAGGAGTGACATGATAGCAGTTTTCCAATATCTCAGGGATTGCCACATGGAAGAGGGAATCAAGCTATTCTCCAAAGCACCTGAAGGCAGGACAAAAAGTAACAGATAGAAACTAATCAAGGAGAGAAGCAACCTAGAACTAGGGAGAAATTTTCTGACAGTTAGAACAATTAATCAGTGGAACAACCTGCCTCTAGAAGCTGTGAATGCTCCAACACTGGAAGTTTTAAGAAGAGACTGGACAGCCATTTGTCTGAAATGGTATAGGGCAGGGGTAGGCAACCTTGGCTCTTTTATGACTCATGGACTTCAACTCCCAGAATTCCTGAGCCAGTATGGCTCAGCTTGGAAATCTCTCCCTTTCCCCTCAGCATGGTTGGCTCAGGAATTCTGGGAGTTGAAGTCCACGAGTCATAAAAGAGCCAAGGTTGCCTACCCCTGCCCTATACCATTTCAGACAAATGGCTGTCCAGTCTCTTCTTAAAACTTCCAGTGTTATTTTCGGGAAAACAGGGTAGACACATTCCTCTACCTGACGGAAGACAGTGAAAAAAGAGAGAGATGAATAGTTTTTCACTTAGAACAGTACTAATCTAACAAACTCTGCTCTCTGATCTTAAGCAGTTGATTAGTGTGAGGGAATGTAGTAAGGAAGAAGATTCCTAGTAGGGCGGGGATATATTCCAAAGGAGTATGAGGCAACTCAATCTGCATGTTACATGTGAGAGAAAGAAGGTAAAGATAGCTCCTCCCTAGCAGTTTGTGCAAGATTATACAGATAGCTATCTACTACAGTAGATTCTTCAGTCTGGCATGAATTTGTCAGTACCTTTCCACATGCTTGATGTGCTGCCTGAAATTGACAAGATGTTAATCAATTACATACTTAAGGTTTTTGCTTCCTTGTTGTTGTTAGTTGCGAAGTCATGTCCGACCTATCGCGACCCCATGGACAATGTTCCTCCAGGCCTTCCTGTCCTCTACCATCTTCTGGAGTCCATTGAAGCTCACTCCTACTGCTTCAGTGACTCCATCCAGCCACCTCATTCTCTGTCGTCCCCTTCTTCTATTGCCCTCAATCTTTCCCAGCATTAGGCTCTTCTCCAGTGAGTCCTACCTTCTCATTAGGTGGCCAAAGTACTTGTATATTCATCAGGGATATGATTTAGTTCATACTTGAGTGGCCTAGTGTTTTTCCCTACTTTCTTCAATTTAAGCCTAAATATTGCAATGAGAAGCTCATGATCTGAGCCATAGTCAGCTCCTGGTCTTGTTTTTACTGACTGTATAGAGTTTCTCCATCTTTGGCTGCAGAGCCTAACCAGCTCTAAATTTTGAAGCATATTTTTTCCCAGCTAAAAGTAAGGCATGTGGATGTTTATGTAGATGCATGGACACACATTACATTCATTCAAAATATAAACAATTTAACGGAGTAAATTAACAGGTAGCTCACTAATCTCCAGATGTAATTGGCATTGGCCATTCAAAGGCTATATTGAACAACCTGAAAGGTTAATGGAATAAGGCATGATAATGGACTCTTTATATTATTATCAAGCCTTCCTTTCATAAGATGTGGCTGTGCAATTAAATGTGCTTTCTCAAAGGACTGAAACAAATGGGGATTAATAGCCTTTAATTGTTTGAAACTGTGATAAATACTTAATGCAAACAGACAGATTTGTAGGAACATATGGTATCAGCAAATGATTTCAATGTGTTGGGGGAATGGAAGTTGATTTAGAATACTATTTTTATCACTGTCTCTGTAATTACATTCTAGGATATAACCAAATGTGGAATGTTCACTTTTTGAAGTCTGCAGTCAAATCCCAGCCATGAAAATAGTTTTTAAACGTTTAAAGGCAACAAAATGTATTTTCCTTTAGTTTCCATGAATGATTGCTTGGGGACTTTTTTACATTTCTTTCACTTGCTTGTATCTTCATTTCTTGTTTCTATTTCTTTCTCTTTATATTAGACAGCGGAAGACATCTGGAGCTTCTTTCATTCTTGTTCAGCAAATGCCTTTACAATGCTAAGCAAAATAACTGGGCTTTGCCTGTAACATATTCTTTATTTGAAATAAACTCACAACTGTTGAGCCATAAGGTAATAAATTGACATGAGGTTTCTTTATTTTCTGACTTATTGAAGTAGTAAACCTTTAATTGTATGATTTTCCTTAGCAAGTGAGGGCTATCTTTCTTAAATTACCACTCCCTAAGTGAAAGTAATTCTGTGTAGGGGATTGAAGTAGGATTAATTTCCTTGTGAGTCAACAGTCATGTTACAAGGACATATGACCCACCCCTCTCTACGATTCAGTATCCCCCTGTGGCCAGACTCCCAACATTTGCTCATTTCATTTTTTATATAAAAGGAGAGCACTTACCTACCCACACCTGGGTTTCCATGGCAGATCAAGACTTCTAGTTTTATAAGGTTTCTAGCCTGTTATATGGTCCACATTTATCTCTGTAGTTCCAGATTGCTTTGGGAGTTTAGAGAGTCAGGATGATGTATCTCTCTTTTCAGAGTACTTGCTGAGTATGTGCTAGATGTATTAAAAAGGGAGAGATACCGTTTTTAATTAAGAATAGAAAATATTAGCATGTGCGGAAATGGACAGGCTCACAATGGTATTGAAAGCCAAATGTGGATCAGTTTATTTCGAAACTTGGGATAAATTTTACCACTGGAGGGATTCGAGGAGGACGGTTGGGATTAAAGACTAGTGTTAAGATAGAAATATATGTTATTTTAGAATAAGTACTGTATATAAAGCTTAGATGTATATCTTGAGATGAAGAATCGATTGTAAAATGTGGAATAATTTGATAAGACTGTATATACTGGAATGTCACGTTATATCCAATGTTTTTTAATTGTATTATAAATAAAATTTTGTAAAAAAAAAAAGAATAGAAAGACATATCAGACTGCCATTCTGATATTATTAAAGCCATGTAACATATATACTTATATTTATGTTCATATTTATATTTATCTCCATTTAATAGTTCTACATGGTAATATTTACAGAAAATTATAATAAATACTTCTGTTATTTTCACCAGTCAGCTTAGTGAATTTACAACTGATAGTGATCACCTAAAGACTTATTTTTGGGGGCTTGTGAACAGATACAAATGGAAAGTATGATGAAAAAATAAAGATATGATTAGTCCTAGGAAGACAACAAAGACAAACTTGACAAGATAATGAAGAACAAGGACAATTCAATGATAGCAAAACCTTGTGTCTTAATTGACTTTGAATAATGAAATCAAATGAGCTAATATCAGAAATGCAGCTTTGTCCCAATATGAATTGAAAAAAATATTATATACATAATTTAAAAACAAAAATAGATTTCTGTTGGGAATTCAAAATATAAGATGAGAGTATTGATAGTGTTATAATGGGACTCATTAAATGTATCTAAAATATAGGATTCATTCTTGTTTCCAGCCCAATTACCTTTCAGTTTCAACATGCCATTTTCTTTTATTAATGTATAATTTAAGGGCAATAAATCTTTCCCATAAATAACTTGCTGAGAAACTGAAGGAAGTGCAAGAAACTTTCAATCTTATAATCCAATTCAATTACTGTTCATTCAAACAATGTCTTAGATTCAATATATCTATCATAATTACACAGCCAAACAAAAATAGCCCTACAAGTAGGCAATTTTTTCGCCTTATGATTGCTCCATCAGATGATATGCACCCAGGCATATTGAGATCAATTCTTTGATTATAGTTATTTGCTCTATTTTCAAAGTTTTGAATCAGGATTGATGCTTCGGTAGACAAAAAAAGTGCTGCCTATTCATAACAATGTTATTACAGATTAAGGAATATATATAAAAGCACAATTTATTCTTTCAAAGTCTCCAAGCCAAGAAAGAAGTAACAGGGAAGAATCAAAGGGCAATTCTATCGAGGTGAGAACTATTAAATAATTGAATGAATTGGCACCAAAAAAAGAAGGGGAGGGATGTCAATGTAAGCTATCAACATACTGTACATGGACTATTTCCAAGATATTTAGAAGTGTGCATACAGTATGTGCACATGCATGCATACATATTTGTGTGTATTTTTCCCCAACAATGTACTGCTCCAATGAAGACTGTTCAGGCTCAGTGGGTCCTGTATAAATTGGAGAAGGAGAAGAAATGGAAAACTGAATATGCAATTTGATTCTCCTTCCATCTTGGGAACTATGAATACAATAAGCTTGTGCCATATTACCATTTGAAGGGAACACATGTCCATTCTTTCTGTTGTACTGATGTTACATTTCCCCCCAAAAAATTAAATGGAGAGATTTCACCACATACAACAGCTCTCATGATAGGAATGGAAGTTCAGAATGGAGGAGCAATAAATTTCTGGAAGGGCTACTGTGACACCTCTACAATCTATGAACTATGGGTAAATCAACACATCATTTTCATGTTGCTTAACTGCCTTTGCCATCTTGCAGAGCAGCTAATAATTATCTTTTATATCAATGGCTACATTGCTACTACTAATGGAAGAAAGTGGTAACATGTTTTTGAAGATTTATTTATTATAGCTAAAAAATGACAAGGCATTTCAGCATCTCTCTTCCATGTTTTGCAATGGAACTTCATGTTCCAGAATCTACAAATAGCAGGTTTTGTCATTTGCTAATGTGAAAAAGGCTAATTTGTTAATGAATACAAAAGTACTAATTTAAATTACAGGCAGTCCTCGATTTATTACCACAATTGAGCCCAAAAATTATGTTGCTAAGTGAGACATTTGTTAAGTGAGTTTTGCCCAATTTTATGACTTTTCTTGCTAAGTTGTTAAGTGAATCATTACAGCTGTTAAGTTAGTAACCTGATTGTTAAGTGAACCTGACTTCCCCATTGACTTTGCTTGTCAGAAGGTCACAAAAGTTGATCACATAACCCTGGGACACTGCAACTGACATAAATATAAACCAGCTCCCAAGCGTCTGAATTTTGATCACATGGCCATGGGGATGCTACAACAGTTGTAAGTGTGAAAAACAGTCATAAGTCACTTTTTTAATGTCATTGTAACTTTGAACAGTTACTAAACAAACTGTTGTAAGTCAGTTACAAACTGTTGATTACCTGTACAGTCCCCTAAATCTACCTCTCGAGTGTACCTTCTCCCAAAGTCAAATGCAGAAGAAAAGGTCTTGTATTTTCCTAAGCACTTTTGTTTGAAATAAGTTCCTAGTTTTCTAAGTGGTCTGTACTGAATGTTTTGATATGTTAACTATGAGAGTGAAAAGGGTTCATAATTCAGGAGTTATGATTTTTGGTCTATGAAGTTGTTATGAAAACTGGCTGGATCCATGAAAGAATGTTTCTATTGTAGATTTAAAAAAGAAGTTTAAAGGAACCGTTTATTGGAAAGTAAAGAAGGAAAGACATGGGAAATCAGAAAGCCACCTGATGTCACAGCTGAAATAGGATTAGAGAAGCCACATTAAGCACAATAAGCTGTGCATCTCTGTATCTGAAATCTTGGACAGAGTGAAGATTTAAGTAAACTGTTACTAAAAGTAAATTTTGACCATAGAAGTTTTAATCTGATATGCTGTTTTCTATTTCATAGAACATCTGTCCGGCCATCATAATTATACTGAAATATGATTTAGGCAAATAACAAATAAAAACAAGATGCAAAAAGACTTTTGCATTACCTTTCAATTCTTTTTCAGCGAAAGCATCAGTAATTTCTTCTGAAAGAACATATTGCATTTGTGTTTATAGGTGCACTGAGAAACCCAGGACGAGCCATGCAAATAATTTATTCTAGTTGAAATCAATAATGTAACTGATTTAATTTGGATTTCCAAATTGTTTTGGAAAAAGTTAGGTGCCTCCAAATTACTTAAATCAATTTGGAGGTACCTGATTTAATTAAAAAAAATAATTCAGCTTGATTTCGGAAGGTGACTCAATTAGGAAATTCAAATTGCTTTTGACTCAGATCTCTGAATCAAGATTTTACAGACCTATTCCTTACCTCATTGAATGAAATGAAGTAGTTAAAAACAAAAGCAAAGCAAAGAAGTAAAACAAGGCAGTTGTTCATTTGCTTGGTAATTTGGGAGAAAAACTGTAACTTACATTAATTCTTGCATCTGACATACATAAACAGTATAAGAAGGTAGGATAGACAAAACGTATTGGCCATATATATATATATATATATATATATATATATATATATATATATATATATATATATTGTAAGTCTTTAGTTATTCGGGTTTTCTCCCACATAGAATTAGAAGTGTCTTGGCGACATTTCGACGAAGTCACATTCGTCATCTTCAGGCTGGTGTCTTCAGCTTCGTGCTTCTGGGAATAGTGTGTGTGATCGCAGCTGTTTCTTCCTTTTAACTGCCAGTGGGGTTTGAGCTGATTGGGTGGGAGCTTGGCTGTGTTCTGATTGGGTGGAGGTGTGTTCTGATTGGCTAAGGAGCTCGGCTGTGCTCTGATTGGATGGGGGGTTGGCTGTGCTCTGATTGGATGGGGGAGTGTTCTGTTTGGGTGGGGGCTTTGTTGTTGTGCGATCACACACACTATTCCCAGAAGCACGAAGCTGAAGACACCAACCTGAAGATTACGAATGTGACTTCGTCGAAACATCGCCAAGACACTTCTAATTCTACGCGGGAGAAAACCCGAATAACTAAAGACCTACATACAAACACCCGCGAAAACCTCAGAAAACATATATATATATATATATATATATATATATATATATATATATATATATATATATATATATATAAAAATAATTAAAAGTATTATAAAATAGACCTAGAGTACAACTAATTATACTAAATATATATTACAAACAATTTTTGTTGATTTATTTAAACATTTTTAGCCATAGATTTATTAATACATATTCTAGAGTGTAAGAGAATATAGTATAATCACTGCAAGGCATCTTTTGTTTTTAGTTTTTAATCTTATTCTGGTCTTAAATAATCTCCTTAAAACAATGAAGAGAATAAGAGAAAAAGCGTAAAAAAATCATTCCTTTGGAGCACATTTATTATAATTAAGATGGTATAGTTGGTGATAATTTTCTTAATTTCCTGTAAAATTGAGCAGTATTCACCTATCACATAAAAATTTGGAGGGTGGAACTAGAAGGGGAAAATTACCACCGATCACCTCCCATGGTGGTGCCATATTTTATTTATTATTGTCTTTAGTTATATTGAATTGCAACGAAGACAAAATTTCCAGAGATCCCTAAGGTGGTGGCAGTAGATTCATCCCCCTGAAATCTAATTTTCCTACTCTCCAAAATGTGTAATAAATGTATAAAAATATAATACACTGCCAATAAACATAGGTACATTGTATTTTAGCTATAATAAGTAAAGCTTACTAATATTTTTTTTTTAAAAAAAAATATATAAATGGTATGCAATTCATGCCCTCATTTTTTGCCAATGCATAAATGGTTACAACACCTCAAATTTCACAAAATAGCTGCAACAGTTGTACTGAAGATTTTTCCATCTCTCTTCCTCCAGGGACTTTCCCCAAAGATTACAGGGCATGGTAACTGTCTCTCTGTCTGTACACACTTACACACACACACACACACACACACACACACACACACACACACACACACACACACACACACACAAATACCGGATCCCATATACTAAAATAGTACTATGCTTTCTATTCTAAATCCTATATTCTGGAAGGACTAGGCTAGAAACTTTTAAGATTTAAGACTTTAAGATCTAGTTGCATCTTATGAATGAAAGCCGAGTAATTGTCTTGAAGCCAGTCAATCTTTCTCAGCCCAAGACAATTTACAGGGTTGTTATTGACCGAAAAATAGGGGGAGGAAGAATCATAAGTTATGTTCACCACCCTGAGTTATCTATGAAAACAATAAAATGGAACTATACCTAAATCTAAATATGTATACATTTCTGAATAAGTTATATAAGGAACATGTACCTTAGATATTAAAAAGCATTGTCTTTGGTGATCTTATTTTTATGAAGTCATTGGTTGCTTTAATCCATACTGAAGTAAGTTTGCTTTAGACAGATTCTTTTTTTAATTAGAAGACCCAAAGTGCTAAGTGTTTCTAATTCTCTTTTTTATTAGCCAATTTTTTTTAAAAAAATTACGTTCAAGAGTGTTCGTTTTTTAAACGTAAGAAACATTTTTAAAAATTGTTTTCTTAAAATCCACAGTGTTTAGTTAAATTATTGTTTTCACTTTGGCTTTTAAATGAGCCATTCAACAAATTAAACACACAGAGAGACACATACAGACACACACTAAATGGGTCACCAAAAATAAGTGGCATTATTTTGATTCATGTTTTCAGGAGTTGCTTGCTAGCAGGCCTATGAAATAAGCACACTAATCTATTGGCAGTACTTGTATGCAACCCATGAAAAAAAGGGGGGGATTTTGTGAAACTATGATTAGTTTGCTTGAAGGCTAATTAGCATCATCGATATTTAGCAATAAAAGGAGCTGTTTTTTTGCATACATTTGTAACTAAGTCACTCATATTATTGTTACTTCAGCAATCTGTGTTTGTCTTTATTCTTTTATATTTATATATTGCCCTGTATTAATTTTGAATCACAATAATGTCACAAAGTGATCCAAAATTTTATTTTTGAAATTTTTATATATTTGACAATGAATGTATAAATATTATATGAGCTCTGCAGGAACTCAGCATGAAATGTGATGTCTCCATTGTTCCATCTTTCTTCTATTGCCATTGTTCCCAATCACTGCCACACACTATATTTCCCTTCAAGGTAATATGTGACCAAACCTATGATTTTACATATCTGGAGGCTGCATTTGGGCAGAGTTGGAATAAGGGGAAAATCTATTGTAATCTGTAGGACATAATTTAAATCTGTCCCATTGATGGACTGGAGATGAAACAACATGACTATGCTTATTTTATTTAAATATTGACTTCTGTCAGACAATATATATTATTTCATAAAAGCAATTTATAGTTGCATAAGTGTGTCAAACAATATATTTGGTTTCCTGCATCAGTATGGTATATCAAATTTGCTCTTACTTGCCCTAGATTTTCACTTTCTTATTAAGTTAGCCTTAATAACATTCCTTATGATATGTCTTTTTCTTGTTCCATTCCATGTGTATAGAAAATGATGACTGATATAAGAAGTAATCTTCTTAATATTGTAAACAGTATACAGCATAACTTTGAATTAATCTTGAATACCTCATGCCACCTAAATGACCTTTGCTTTGTAGATAATTTTTATTTTGCTGAACTTCTGTGTAGCCATACCATTCAGTTTCCTTTTTTTGGGGGGGAGGTAGTCATCCAATTAAGAAACAAAGGGCATGGTAATACTGTAATCAAACTAGATACCAATTAATCAGGGCTGCAAAGATTCCAATGACCACAATGAGTTACAATTTCCAGTATTTTTTTGCTACCACATAGTGATCATCTAGAGCAGGGATGTCAAACTCAATTTCATTGAGAGCCGCATCAGCATTGTGGTTGCCCTTGGGGGGCCGTGTGGGTGTGGCCAGGGTGGGTGCAGAGAGAGTGGGTTTGGCCTACCGGGTGGGCATGGTCAGCTCTACATTGTTCGCGTCAATAGTGCCTGTGGGGGCCTGGGCAGGAGTGGGACAGATCTGAGGGTCTCTGGCAGAAGGGGGTGGGACCAGGGCAAGTGCCAAGGCATGGTCCACTGGAGGAGCCTCACTGTTCCTCTCAGGCCATGGGGGGGGGGGCTGGATGGTGGTGCGTACTACCCGGAGCCCTCGGCAGCAGAGGTCTAATGCCCAGCCTGGCCCTCGAGCACTCGTGGTACCAAGCCCAGCCCCACTTCCCCAAGGAGTGCCCAGCTGCACTTACCTCCTCCTGAAGGCTGCTGCTGCTGTGCTTGCTCTCCTTTGCCAGGTTGTTCATGATGGGTACCAGGGCAAAGTCAGAAGGAGGCCCATTCCCTCTCCATGGGAGGAGATCCAGCTTTGTATCCAAAGCTTCCTTAGCAATAGGATGGGAGACCCCCCCCCCCAGGATAGGCCAGGAGGAGGGGGCAAGGGGATGATTAAAGGGCAGCAGGGCAGGACTAAGGCAGGACTTCCCTCAGACCCTCCCTCTCTTTTCCTTCTTTCCTTCTTTCCTTCCTTCCTTCCTAAGTACAGAGTGGTGGGAAAATGTTTGAGATGAGGGAGGGAGAAAAACAGGCAAGAAACGCAGCTGGGGAGGTGTCACCCTTCGTGAGGAATGAAGAAATGCACCTTCGCCTGGAAGTGGCCAGCACATCGCCCTCACCTATTTCACATATCTAGCTTGGTGGGCTCTGGGGGAGGGGATGCCATGAGCAGCGTGAGAGTCAACGTTACCTGCGCAATGATGCCCAGCCCCCAGCCTGCCCAGTTTCAGCAGGCAGCAAGATGCTCTCCTCACAGCGCCGAGAGGCTGAGCCAGGCAGCACAAATCCAAAAAGAAGTGCGACACCACCCAGCCCCCAGCCTGCCCAGTCTCGGCAGGCAGCGGGGTGCTCTCCTCACAGTGCCGAGAGGTTGAGCCAGGCGGTGCAAAGCTCACCAGCTTTGTACCTTGCTCCCTGCTGAAACTGGGCAGGCTGGAGGTAGTCAGCATTGCACTTCTCATCAGATTCGCGCCACCTGGGTCAGCCTCTCAGCGCTGTGAGCAGAGCGCCCCGCTGCCTGCTGAAACCCGTCCCCCGGAGCCGGATATGTGAAGTAGGTCAGGGCCATTTGCTGGCCACTTCCAGGAGATGGTGCATTTTTTCATTCCTCACAAAGGGTGACACCTCCCCAGCATGCATCCAGGGGGTGGTGCCAACGTGGCAGGGGCTGGTTCCTCGCTGTTTCCAGACGGCCGTGTGGAGGTAAGACTGAATGCATTTCAGCATAGATGGTCACCAAAAAATTGTACATTGGCTCCCGGCCGGCTGGCCTGGGCCAGGGCCAAGGCAGTGGGAGCCGTTCCCTCACTGTTTCCAGGATGGCTTCGCGGGCCACATGAAACCACTTCACGGGCCGCATCCAGACCCCAGGCTTTGTGTTTGACATGTCTGATCTAGAGTTTTAGATTCCAGATTTAGATCAAATGCATGAATAAATTAATTTGTTGATTTGGACTCTAAGCCCACGAGTGAACCCTTTAAAATACAAATTGTGGATGTTGCTGTTGTTGTTATTATTATTTCCAGATCATGGTCAAGAGACAACATATTTTATCCAAATTGTTAGCAATCAGACTGCATCCTCAGTCTCCACACAAACATTAGGTAAAGAAAGTGCACCCAAGGAGAGACAAATACTGGCTGAGTTAATTAATATCCTAATGGTATGTGGGAATAGCCTTGGGAGATGGAAGAAAGATATGCTACCTAGGGAGGGATTAGATAAGAGAAGGCATAGCCACATCTGGATGATGGATGAAATAAGGGGCTCAAAAGGGACTCATTTTACAGCTCCTTGGGCTATAAAGAAGACATTGGCAGATTTGTACTTTCAGACTTGCAAGATTCTGTTACATAGCCTTACAATACATTTAATAAAATAACGTATCTGGTGATGTTTCCTGTGATATATCTGGGAACGCTGATAAATGTGGACCCTAAGCTGGATAAGATCCTGATCCATACAATATTTTGCAACCTAAGAAAGAAGAGCAAAGTAAGTCAAATGTGTAAGAAAGAAGCCAGCTTATACAATTGGTCAAGC
>NW_015386356.1:30977-70519 GCF_001527695.2 Protobothrops mucrosquamatus
TTCTGTTACATAGCCTTACAATACATTTAATAAAATAACGTATCTGGTGATGTTTCCTGTGATATATCTGGGAACGCTGATAAATGTGGACCCTAAGCTGGATAAGATCCTGATCCATACAATATTTTGCAACCTAAGAAAGAAGAGCAAAGTAAGTCAAATGTGTAAGAAAGAAGCCAGCTTATACAATTGGTCAAGCTAACAGGCTATATAAAAAACAGCTTTTATTAATGGCTCATCATGACAAATAATGTTTAAATTGTATACTTGTCAGTAAACAGTTGCTGCATCTTCCTGAACATAAGGTTTATCTCTATAGATTCTATTGCAAAAGTTACCTTTTGTGCCTTTTTTATGCAGAAAGCTTTGAGTCTATTGTGGTCTTTGTATTTCTGTTATCAGAAGCTGCCTAAGGGTATGTATAAACCCCCTCCCCCATCACTGCCATTTATAGGCCTGAAATAATGAGAATGATAGAAAAATTTCTCATGGAAATTAGGTTACATCACAATGTGGCATTGTTTCCAACAAACATTTTGTACCAAATAAAAAAAAATGACACTAGAATACTGAGGACAACTAAGGTACCATTTTTAAAATAGCTACTTTTAAAAAAATAGTAGTATCCTATACTGCTAACAGATGATGGTGGTGATGAGGAGGAGTTGGACGAGGAGGCCATTTTATCTCTAAATAAGCCATTCCATAATATGTTCAAAGAGTTTCTCCAAAATGTCAATATATTTGTGGGTAACTGGCTAGTTCAGAAAATGGTGGTGAGAACAAGTGACCACTCATTATGTGTTTTGGGGATAATATAAGTTCATGCATAGCTGAGGGATTTTGAAGAAACTTTAAGGCATGCATGCACAGTTGCTAGATTCCCCACATCTATTCAGAAGAAATCTGATCTCATTTGAGTCTTTAATTATAATCAATGCTATGCATTTAATTAAGTTGGCCCTTAATTTCAGTAAGCATTCCAGCCCTCGAAGCTTAATATTTGACCTGGAAAAGAAATCTGCAAATATTTATATGGTGCTAAAAATGACTTGGCTTAAGTCAATCTTTTCCCACTAAATATATTTTACTTTCCTACTGAGATGAAATGAAGGTAGTCACTTTTTCTTTGGATTAATGGAGTATTCTTTGAAAAGGCAGTTAAAGTATTTGATCCTTATATTGTTTTAACAATAAAACAGCTACTCAAGAATGATTATTTCTTTTAGAATATATGAAAAATGTGTTTTATAGAAATTATTTTTAAAAAATAATTGTGATTATGCAGCCCAGTGTCTTAGCCATAATATGAAATTGGCTCTCTGGGATTTCTCTCCTGGGGTTTCTTTGCTGCACTTTAATTCAATCTAGATAAGGAGATACCAGCATGTTCCCACTTCTTTGGCCACTAATTATTTCTTGCACAGCCCTTTTTGACTCATTCACCACTTCTACATATGCAACCAGTGTACTAATAATTAGACTAACCAATGTACAATTAGAGCCAATCACTCAACCACATGTTTCTAAAACATTTTTCCCTCCATTTCTAACAGGTTTTCCTTCTAGCCCAAGTGACAGGAAGAATGGCAAAATTATGGTGCTGTTTCCCACCACCCACTGGTCCACCAGTGGATGTGTTAGAAACTGGGAAGTGGCCAAATTTGTGTCAGAATCAACAGACAGAAATTCAAAACATGTACAAATAGAAACCAAATATCCTCAGAGACTATGGAAAGAAAAACAAGATCTGATTGCTTTACTGGCACAGTTGGGAAAGCCCTAGTAACTACTGACAGAACACATGACCATCATCATTGCCAAAGCAGAAGAATTGATTAAAATCTGTATAAAAGCTAAGATGTTTAAAAAAATAAGAAAAAATGTTCGCCATCTTAATTGTTGTTGATCCCTTGGGCCCATTCCACTTTCTTTCAGAATCCATTTCACCCTTTTTGTATTGCTCATGTGCTGCTTGTAATTATTTCAGTGGAGTTCAACTATGTCAATAGTAATTCTTGGCTTTCATTATTTCTTGTGAAACTTTAGAAAGTGCCTATTATTTTCTATGGACATCCTCATCATTCATTTTTTCCTAACTTCTCCTAATGTAACCTCTTTTTCTAAATTGCAAATTACTTTACTTTGTCCTTTGTTAAGACCCTATACAGGCTTTTTAAAATATAATTTTCCTCAGTGTAAGCTCTTTTACCTCTTGTTAGCTGTTTATATAATAACATCTTTGTATGCTAGCAAACACTGAAAGATGAAATAGAATACTATTATTTAGTGAAACTGACAGATTTTCTGTTGATCTATGTCTCTATAATTCAGACCTGTTCACTGTCAGTTAGAAGTATGTTTGTGAAGAGCAATGGGTAATACCACAAAATTCCAATTTTCATGGATATAGAGAAATATTAAAATATTATTAAAATATTAATTTCAATGTTTAAGAGAAAAATATGGAATTCTGCCACATCAAAACAATATATTGTTATTCACATTGTTTTAGTTTGGGTTCTTAAGCTGTCCTGTTAAGATGGGTAGCTATACAAATGTTTTAAATAAACAAATGAAATCAGTTCCATTCTCTGATCACTTTTAATATACCTTGAACCAAATTTGCATTTTACCATTACCTACAGTCTGAAAGTATAATTATTATGATACAGTTTAAATGTGGAATTAGCAGATTTAAACCTCAGGCCCACTAGTTTATTAGACTAAGAAATCAACTCCATAGGATGGTTAAAATTACTTTTATTCAGATTAGCTATAACAGAATTTTGCAAGTTTGATTGTGCTGTAACTCCCCCTCCTGCTCCCTCCTCCTCCTCCTCCTCCTCCCTCCTCCTCCTCCACTCCAGTGGTGTCAGTCTGAGTCACTTCCGGATCTTATTGTCCTGGACTTAAAACATGTTTCAATACTTTTTTTTTGCCTAAATAATAGTTCATTCATATTTCTGCCAAGGTTGTCTTGTTTATTTTTTATACCAAGGTTAGAGTTAGTCAATAGCAGAACCATAGTTTACTGTTTCTCCTGAGTTTCCAGCAGTTAATGAAATGAACACAAACCAAAACATTTCAAGGTTCTCTCACTACATGACTCTTTCCAATAAGGGCAACTTCCATCTTCTTGGCTCACTGAAGTATGCTGGATATGCATTCTCTGCAGTCTAAACCAAAGATGCAAAGGGATGAGAAAATCTTTCTTGGGTTCAACCATGAACATGTTTTATAATTCATAACTATGCTATTTGTAGCCACAATTGTGCAGTAGACAAAGGTCAGCATAGTCACAGAGGGGCCATAAAATCCTCATGCAATAACAATGACAACTTGATACTTTCAGAACAGATTTTTGTTTTGAGTTTATTGAATACAACACCATTTAGGGCAAATCTCACAATGCAATTTATTAAAAATTTCTCACAGTAAACAATATGTTGTTGTTGTTGTTTTTTTTAAAAAAAAAAAGCCTGAAAACCTTTTTTGTTTCTTCTCCCAAATCCCCAGAACAATAAGATTCCCCATAAGGCCCTATGGGCAGAATTAAGAGGGCATAAGACCTACACCAAAATTAGATGCTGGAAGAATGTGACATTTGGCTCAAGATAGATCCTTACATGTGATCAAACATTAAGTGGGTATGTTTTTATTAGAAATCATATATTCTGAAATAGGGATTGGGTCAATTATCAATTAGCTAATTAATTAGTCAATTAGCCCACAGTGGAATTGTTCCATTTAGTCCAACATAAAAAAGGAGTCAAGTGCTGAATGTCTTCTGGATTTATAATTGATAGTAAACCTTAAAATAGCTGAAGAAAGGGAGCATTTAAAAAATTCAGATACTGGCTATCAATGCCCTTATGCAGACATTATTCAGGAACTTACACATACAAACACAACCCAGATATTCTTTAACTGCAGGGCAAAAAAATGCTACATAGAACTTATATTGTCTTGGTAATTGATGCAAAGGATCTAACCTCTCTCCTTGTTTTTCTTCATGAGAACAATGGCATTATAGTATTATAATATTTAGTCTTACGTATGTAGGATGGTATTAATATTCTACTCCAAATCACTTGCAAAATTATTTCCCTGTTTATCTATTCAGGAATAAAAAGCATCTGTAGCCAAGCTAAAAAAAGCCATTCTTTTCCATCTGCTAGATTACTAATTTGAGTTCAACAGGTGGTTTAATATGTACAGAGTTCAGTAATGTCACTGCCTCCCAAGAGACTTGTAAAGATATGGTCAGGAAATCTGGGTTAAGTACTATACAATGTTTCACAAAATAAAGTGCAGAATAGTAAAACCGTCTTTTTTTGTTTTAAAGAAACACCTGGTTTAAACTCTGGAAATTCTATTCCAGTATTCATATGAGCCAGTAATGCTGTTTGCTATTGTAAATGGCATGCCTTGTACTTTCCCATGCTTAATAAGTGATCTCTCTAACATTCAAATCTGGAGATCCCTGAAATAGGAACAAAAAATAAACAACAATGGGACATAATCTATTGTTGAATGCTACAGACTAAGATCGACGAATTTAGATCCCATTGAAATCAATGATTGGCTGCTAGAACCTAAGTCTACAGTCATCCCACAGCCTGTCCAGTGGCATCTGCAGCAAGTCACAATGATATTAAAATTATGACATTCAAATTGTGAGATCATCACACAAATGTCTCCATTATGTACTTGTGTCCAAACATGTGTCACAAATACAAATGTCATGGCATTCATATGGCAATATTATTACCATTTGCACTTCTCTTGCCCCTGTGGATGCTCAGAAGCCAAATTTGATTAAGTATTTTTCTAGAAATAGATTTAAAAATGGGAATGGCTCATTTCAACATGTTTCTTGTTATTTTGCAAATAGTTTTTTAATTGCTTCCCAGACCCCTTTAAATAAAATGGATGCCCTTCAAAGATGAAATTAAATCTTCCTTGGCTTATTTCATTTCCACCCTTCCATGTTGTAACACAAATTTAAATCAACCTTACTAATGTCAAATAATACACACACACACACACACACACACACACACACACACACACATTAGGCTAAGTCATGTCTCAATTCACTGTCCATAGGATAGAAATGGCTTCATCCCAGAATATTTAATAAGACCTTCAATTCAAATTCAAACTTTAAAAAATAAATAAATAAAGCAAACCACAGACACACTGAAAAATTATTTCATTTAATATCTCATCTGAAACACGGATGGGTAAAGCTGGCTCACAATGTAGCTTTGGGTAGTATCATTTTTATTTATACAGTCAGTAAAGCAGGAGCTCTGTCATATCAAAATAAAGGTTCTACACCTTACTTCTAAAAATGGAAAAAATACATAAGCCCAGAGTTATCCTTTAAATCAACCTTCTGCAACTTTACTTCAAGCTATTTGATTATAATGCTTATTGATCCCTAGCCAACAGTAAAGGGATGACGGAAGTGATGTGGCTTTAATTTTTGGACACAATATGAAGTGAGCTTCCATATCCAGACATTTCTTCAAATATATTTTCCTAACATGTAGTCCATGATTAAAACCTGATTCCTTGTCAACAAAAGGGTTTAAAATAGTATATGACTTTACTGGTTTATGGAAAATAAATTAGAGTACAAGGCACTTAATGCAAAAAACACAGAGCTAAACAAAATTTTCTGTAGTGTATACATGGTGTCGATTCATCCATAACTTATTCACTGACAGAACTTCAAAACTGATCCCTTTTGTAGATCAGAGTCCAAAAGAGAATGAAGTGAATGGCTTTATGTCATCACTAGCAAGACTCCTGGTTCCCAACCCCCCTACAGCAAGGCTGCTCTCTTGTGCTCACTTACTTGAGAGAAATTCCCATTACATTGAATGGATCTATTTGAGAATAGGCATCCGTGGGATTAAACTGAACACTGCAATTTTCTCATTGCAAACAATGCATTTATAATTTTGTCTGGGCCTCCAGTCTGAGATTAAGAAGAATCATTATAAAGCCATGGAATGATGGCATCAAGCTCAAGTTTCTGAACCAGTTTTGTCTAAAATCTTTCAGATTGTTGAAAGGCAATTAATCTTGGTATGACAAACCTGCCCTCTCATTTCTGAATGTAATCACTGCAGAGAAAGAGAACAGTATTGATTCTAATGAATCAAACTTGACACTCACAAGGAGCATCCCAATTTTATAAATAGCAACTGTCTGGGATAAAATGGCCTTTTTTCTAGGCATTTGGATAATATGCACAACATTTTATACATAAAACATGTAGCATATAATTGTATTATATATTATATAATATATATAATACTATATAATATTATGTAATAAACATATTATATAGATATATTATATATTATATAATATATATGTATATGTGTGTTTATATGCATATGCATATACATGTACATGTACATATACACAATCATTCTAGCCATTGTCTATTCACTGCAGGATGAAAGCTTCTTCTGCATGTTTCCAACCAATATGGTCTTGAGCTTACTTTTGCCAATTGTGTCCGCAATACTTGCTGATATCATCTCTCCATCTTGTTTTTTCGTGGATACTTTTTATTAAGTAGAATCCATTCTATGACTACCTTGGTCCATGTGCCATCCATTCTTCTTGCTATGTGACCAGCCATTTCCATTTCAACTCTTTTGGTGATATAGTAAACTTATTTTATACAAAGTGCCTGAGAGGCACAAAATAATTTAAATGGTTGGAAATATCAAAATGAAGAATAAACATTGTAAATATTTCAATGGTCAAGACTCTTCAGAAATGATCTTGATTCTTTCTGATTTTGTGGATGTCATTCACAACAGTCAAAAGGAGATTTGCTATTGTCTTCATTTGGAATATCTTTTTTCTCTCTCTTCCAAGTCTAGGTCACAGTCCTAGTGTTTCTTAGATAATACAAACCTAGCCCACTCCTGGTTAACTTTTGGAGATGAGTCAAATTTATCAAGATCCTGCTGCCTAGCTGTGTTGTAAATAGATTTTAAAATTAATTTCAAAGAAACCAAGTATTCTCTTAAATAAATTTTTTTTTATAAAAAAAGCTTTAAAATACATGAGGAGAAATAAAGTGGGGTGCCCCAGGGCTCTGTTCTGGGCCTAGTGCTCTTCAACATCTTCATCAATGATTTGGATGAGGGGATAGATGGAGAACTCATCAGATTTGCAGACAACACCAAGCTGGCATGAATAGCTAACACTCCAGAAGATAGGCTTAAGATACAGAAGGATCTTGACAGATTTGAACATTGTGGTCTAATTAACAAAATGAAATTCAATGGTGAGAAGAAGTGAGGTTCTACATTTAGGCAAGAAAAAACAAATGCACAGGTATAGTATAGGTGGTACCTTGCTCAATAGTAGCAGCTGTGAGAGGGAACTTGGAGTCCTAGTGGACAATCACTTAAATATGAGCCAGCAGTGTGCTGCAGCTGCCAAAAACTCCAACACAGTGCTAGGCTGCATTAACAGAGGGATAGAATCAAATTCATGTGAAGTGTTAATACTACTTTATAACGCCCTGGTAAGGCCACACTTGGAATACTGCATCCAGTTTTGGTCACCAGGATGTAAAAAAGATGTTGAGATTCTAAAAAGAGTACAGAGAAGAGCAACAAAGATGATTAGGGGACTGGAGGCTAAAACATATAAGGAACAGTTGCTGGAATTGGGTATGTCTATTTTAACGAAGAGAAGGATGAGGGGGGACATGATAGCAGTGTTCCAATATCTCAGGGCCTGCCACAAAGAAGAGGGAGTCAAGCTATTCTCCAAAGCACCTGAAGGCAGGACAAGAAGCAACGGGTAGAAACTAATCAAGGAGAAAAGCAACCTAGAACTAAGGAGAAATTTCCTGATAGAATAATTAATCAGTGGAACAACCTGCCTCCAGAAGCTGTTTTTAAGAAGAGACTGGACAGCCATTTGTCTGAAATGGTATAGAGTTTCCTGCTTGAGCAGGGGGTTGGACTATATGAGCTCCAAGGTCCATTCCAATTATTATTATTATTATTATTATTATTATTATTATTATTATTATTATTATTATTAGCTGTACCCGGCCACTCGTTGCTGTGGCTCAGTCTGGTAAAAGCGTGTGATGCTTTTACATCCAACAGATGGTGCTGTTTTTCAAAAAAAGCATGTTTTTACCTGTCACAGGTGTGACATCTATATAATATAGGTATATAAAAACACGTGCATATTCAAATGGAATGTTGTATCAAAATTTCAAAGCAATCGGTGAAGAACTTTCAGAGATTTAAGATTTTGAACAAACAGACATTTACATTTTTATTTATATATATTATTATTGTTATTATTATTATTGTTATTGTTATTGTTATTGTTATTGTTATTGTTATTGTTATTGTTATTGTTATTGTTATTGTTATTGTTATTGTTATTATTATTATTATTATTATTATTATTATGTTAAATTTTAGCAATGCATTTTTAAAAATTTAAGATCAGTTTTGATGGTAGACTAGATAAAAACATATTCCTCAAAAATCCTGCATAAGGTATGCATTTTTAGATTATATCTGTTCTAAAAGAGTTTGGTATCTCAAGAAAGAAATTATATGTAATGATGATGTATATCAGTTAAAATATATATCTTTTGGTATTTTTCAAACATTGAGCTCTTTTGTAAGGGATTGTAGAACGTACCAGATAATATACCAGTATATTATCCGAATAATGATCTATTGATTGTTTTTTTAAAAAAAAAACACCTTAAGCGTGACAAAAGAAGGCTGCAAAATGGTAGCTAAATTGCTAAAGGATGTTAGTATTGCACTTAACTATAAATGGAAAGTAAAATACATCCCATCAAGAAGAGAATGGATGACAATCATAAAATTATATTAGAGTACCAAATATTAGAAGCAAAGAAAATAGGGAAATAAAATTTGTATCCCTTTTTAAAATAAGCCATAGGCCTTATGACTGGATCATATAATTATCATTGATGGAGTAATGGTATATAGGATGGTTCAATGTAAGTATGCAGCCAAATAATTGGACAAAACAGTATATTGAGATTAAGGAACTTCAAGTGGAATTAAAGAATGTATACAGTAATAGTAAAAAGAATTATAAAGTTCTATCTTCAAGTAGTAGAAAAAAATGTTCTATAGAAAGAAGCTACTGAGATAAAACATAATGTATCTCAAGTGCTCTTAGAATGTCCTGAAATCCTATGTCTACTTATCTAAGAATAAATCTAAGAATAAATCTAATTCATGATAATATAATATTTTAAGGAGACAGGATTGCATCAATGTTTCTATATGTGCTGAGGTCCAGCCACTGGAACTTGAAAATTTGAAGATTTGAAACAAGGTGTGAAATTCAAAGACTTGTGCTGTCACTCAGAAGAATTAGAACTAGACCAGGCATCTCAAACTCGCGATGTCATGTGACGTCACACAACATATTGTGACTTTTCCCCCATTGCCGGCAATGGGGTGGGCGTGGTTTCGGCATGATGCACCCGGCCTGCGGGCCGGCAGTTTGACATGCCTGAACTAGACCATTCCAAACTGAAAGAACATGGAGGGTTAAATTCTACAGAGAAAACCTGTGAATAAAAGCCTATTTGAGTTAACAAATATGGCAGGAAAGCCAAAATAAAAAGCTGGCTAAAACAAATAGTTGTGACTATGTTTTTTTTTCTTTTTCTTTGGGTTGGGTTTACACAATTGCAACAACATAGAACTGTATTCTATGTATTTAATTTATAGCATTCTTTATTTTAAAATTCATTGAGCAAACATAGATAAATAAGTTCAAAATATACTAAGCAATAAAGAAACCAACATTCCCCAATCAAGCAACCAAGATACTACATATAGTGGTGCACACATTATATTTCTCCAGGCAAAAAGATTATTTTTTTGTTAACTTATTTATTTAATAATATTCACAATTGCAAAACCACCAAGTATTCTGTGCAGGATCCTGTGTTTATATGTTACATTTACATTTAAGATGTTACAATAAAAGAATCTGGTTAGTCTTATCAGACCAAACAGAAGGAGATGATGGGGAATAGACTGATATAGGACTTAAATAGGATTTATTTATTTAAATGACATCAATTTGATTTAAATTTTAATCCTAGAATAACCTAGGCCCATGGTGGCGAACCTATGGCACGCATGCCACAGGTAGCACACAGAGCCCTCTCTCTGAGCACGTGTGCAGTTGCCCCAGTCCTAGGCCTTCAGCTGGGTTTTATAAACCTTTTCACTTTAAGCCTCTGCCGCTGTGTGCAAAAAAAAAAAAAAGGTTCAGTCAATCAATTTCAACTTCTTGCGGGAAAAAAAAGATCTTGCAAAGTTGGAATTGATTGATTGAACTTTTTAGTCCCACCCATCTGCCATTACTACCACAGCCACACCCACCCAATTGGCCATGCCCACCCAATGGGCCACACCCACCCAATGGGCCATGCCCACCTGGCACCCGACGATACATAAGTGGGTTTTGTGTTGCAGTTTGGGCACTCGGTCTCTAAAAGGTTCGCCATCACTGACCTAGGCACTCCATTGCATTTGATTTGAGCTCTAGTTCACAATAGCACATCCCTTTCACTATAATATGTAAGTCTAAAAAGATTATAATACACTGTTTTCTTTAATTAAACTATACAAATAATATCTTCACTCTAAACGTAAGTATGTATGTTTGTAAGCACATAAATTTAATAAATAATAAATAAATAAAATAAACATCTCTTTTTTAACCACTCTATAAAAAATATTGCACTTGCTCCAAATATGCTCACTGACCATTTATTGGCTTCCTACACAATGCCCTGGAATAACATTAATATGAATAGAATCAATTTCTCACCCATTTATTATTATTGCTGCACATTTGTGGCACACTTGAGATACGGGCAATTGCCTGAATAATAATGAGTCCCATCTGTACCCAAAAATTTCTAGAGAAAAAAAAGTAAAAATGAAATAATCTCTTACATCTTCTCTAGAACAAAAAAGAACTTTGAAGGTTATTTTCACAAAAAATGTTTTAAATGAATGGTTCTCTGTTAAGCATCCTCAGTGTCTTGACTGTTGCTATTGCCACAGGCGACCCCCCTTTTCATTTTAAAGTATAAGATTATTATCAATTAGCATGCAATGCAATTCAATCTTCTTTCCATTTCCATGCTTAAAAGAGGGTTTTTTTGCATTATTTGAAAGACATGTGATTCACCAGTTATATCTGTCTCAATGTGTATATATTGTATGTGTGTCTTTATGTGTGTGCATGCACATACATTGTTCTCTTTTACGCACACTCTTAGTGTCAGGACAACTCTTAGGATCATATTTTTGTTATTGGAGATATCAAGAACAGTAATGAATGAAATGATAGACAGGTTCATATCACTCATGTATTATGTGATATTTTTATGTGCGTACATATTTTTGACGATATTTGTAAGAGGAAAATGTGTAAATCCTATTTTAGGGCTTAAGTTGCCATTTTTTCTCTATTTCATATGACAGAAAATCATGCCAGTTTTAGACAGAGCAAGTTACATCACTGGTGAAATGAGTCTTGAGGATCCTTGCAGTTTTGAGACAACTGGCTATCAGAAATCTCTCGTGTAGCTGCTTTAAAAATTTCCTTCACTTCAAAGCTTTAATATATGAAAGAGGGGGAAATAATGTTCTCTTCAGAACAAATATAAAGCAAACTTTGCATAAGCAGAACTCCTTAAATAGAATTTTGAATCTTGGACCAAATCTTTTCAAGGAAGATAGCATTCACTTTCTATACCAGGCACTGCTTATTCAGAATTGTTGCAGCTTTCACAATAAGATTGCTTCCCTAGCTATGCTTTATATTGGAATACAATAGGATAACTGTAGCGTAAATTCATTACAGCTTGAAGTCTCTATTAGAGGCACAGTTTTTTGTTGAAAAGAAGGGTGATAAGAATAATTACCAGACAGACTGAGTCCTATCGCAGTTCTGTGGATAAAAAAGATTTAACAGTATCTGATCTTCGGGAATGTAAAAAACTCTGTGGCTATTACTCCAACTGTTTATTTCACACTTGGTTTAATGAAAGTTTGCTGTGTTTGGCACAAAGGATTTAATTCTAAATTTTACTGCAGATGTTCTGTTCAGACCTCTTCTTCACCTTTATTTCTTTTTGCCTATTATATGAAACCAGGATTTTCATTTAATTGCTGATGAGATTTCCAGTGAATATGGCTTTGATTCTGGACAAATATGTTTATGCTGCTAGATAAATGCTATTTCTATATAGAAAATCAAGATAGCTAAAATGCTATCATAAATCTTTAATAAAAGTCAAAGCATGTATAATGACAGTCACTAGAGAGAGATAGCTTGGCAAATACTATCTCATTGCCCTCAGCAGGTAAAATTACAGAATTGTATAGCGTGAGAGCTGAGCATAAGCCAGTATTCTGGGGATTGTTTGTAAAGAATAGCAGAAAACCAGTATTTTTGAATTGAGGTGAACTTACTGGTTCTACACCCTATGGATTAATGTGTAAATTAAATTTAAAAAAAACAAGCAATAGAAAGAGAAAGATTGGATAAAGTAAGAATGGGTCACATTAGAATGGGAATGACAGCAAATTGTAAAAAATCACTATTTAGATTAAAGATAAAAGAGCATTGTTATCTGCCCAACTATAAATAGTTGTGAACAGAGTATTCTATTTTGGAAATGTTCTTATGGAAATGGCAGAGTAGAATAATACAGCAAATTCAGAATGTGTGTTTTTGTATTTGGTACACAAAGGTCAGAAGAAATCTTGATGCTGACTCAGCTAACAATTGGATCATTCTTGCTCTGAGACTGTACTTTCTGCTTCTTGTTTATTCTACAAAAGCTTTTATAATGCCTTACTATGTGTTTAATATTTGAAGCACTATATATATTGGAAATCATTAAATCTGAAGTCTACCTTTAGTTTTCATGCTTTTTAAAATGAAAATAGAAAAAAAATCAATGGTGTTGTCCCTTTATTTTATAATCTTTTTTCTATTCTATTTTAGATGTGGCAAGCCTTTAATCACTTCCTATGGATTTTTCAAGTGTGGTCTTCTTTAGGATAGGTCTGTGTATACTTAAAATTATACTTGCAGGACTGTCTCCTTGGTGCAGTTGATTTTTTGAATGTGGAATACAGAGAACCAAATCAAGTCTTGATTAGCATCAGCTCTTCTGTGTTACAGTCTGTAAAATCCTTGCTGCTTTTTGAACTTGGTTGTTTTCTTGCAGATAATTAATTAGCCAATGAGGTAACATGAGTGATATTAGCTAACTGGGTAATCAAATGTCTGCAGGCAAACAACTAAGCTCAAACAGCACCAAGGATTCCACAATTCAGCCTTGAGCTACACATATTCTCTTTGGAATCTCTTTCTCATGCTTCTCATTTACAGGTAATCCTCGACTTACAACAGTTTGTTTAGTGACCATTCAATCACCATTCAGTTACAACAGCACTGAAAAAAGTGACATATGATCATTTTTCACATTTACAACCTTTGTAGCATCCCTGTGGTCATGTGATCAAAATTCAGATGCTTGGCAACTGGTTCATACTTATCACCATTGCTGTGTCCCAAGGCTAGGGTTATCTTTTGAATTAGTTTGATAAGTGAAATCACTGGAGGAGCCAAATTCACTTAACAACCATGTTACTAACTTAGCAACTGTAGTCATTCACTTAACAACTGTGGCAAGAAAGGTCCTAAAATGGATCAAAATTCACTTAACAAATGTCTCATTTAGGAACAGAAAATTTGGGCTCAATTGTGGTCATAAGTCAAGGACTACCTGTATTTTTTCATTTACTTTCTCTTAATGGTGCTCCTAGTGATGCTTACTTTCTTTGGATAACATCTCTTACTCCTCTAGCCAGAACATCTACAGATTATGATAAAGAAAGTCAAGATGATAGCTGTAACTGTGTGTTTGAATTTATATTATTTGTTTATCTGCATCTCATAACATCAAGCAAATAATAATAAAAAAAAAACAATTTCAACCACCATATCATAACTATCAAACTGGCTTTTTGACTATACCCTGTGGACATTCCTGTCTCTATAACTAGCCAAGATTTCCAGGTCAATATTTTTTATTTATTAATCTTATGTATTCATTAATTAAATGTATGTAACTGCCCATCACACCCAAGACAACTCTGAGCAGCACACAACAAATCCGACATGGGATTAAATCATTCCTTCAGACTCATCTACATTGCTCAAGTCTTTTAGCATCATCTAATGAAGGTTTTAAAATGATTTTAACTTAATGATGACATGTAAATTAAATCAGTTTAATTTCATTTCCTTAGTTAGAAATTTTGGGTATCTTTTTTTAAAAAAAACCAATGTTATCAATTATCTCATGTACAGGATAGGGAGACAACTTTTCCTGAAATGGTATGAAGGCTATTACATGATCTGAATATTGGCACAGAAAGGCCATCTGCTCATTGAATGGTGTCACTGGCTTCTGTCCATTTTTTTCTTCTTTTTAATTTTGCAGCCAGGAAGCGTATATTGGGTTTCATCTCCATGCAATTAATAGCTTGCAAAACAGGTCAGCAATGTTAAAGCATCTTTAGAACTCACTGTCTGCTGAATACAACACATTTTCTTGAATGTTAACATTTTTCTTAACCCATTATAGTCTTTCAATGTATGAACTATATATAAGTGCATTGGTTTTTAATTATATTGGAATATTCATATAAATTATACATGTCAGATCTGATTTAGGATGTTGTAAAGAGACACATTTCATTCTTTCTTAGAATTGTAAGAACACAGACACACAGACACACAGTTACAGTGTGATAATCTCATTCTTAATTCTTGCCATTAATTTTTTTGAGTTTTTCTAAAAGACATAATTGGAAAAGTTTTCATTAAAAGATAAGTTTATTTTGTGATTTATTTCAAATAACAACTTGAGTGCCTGAGATCATTTATGCCTTTGTGGCATAAATTTAATCTCTGACAATACACTATGATGCATGATCACATGTTTAATTTTCTCTTGCAGTCATTGAAAATCATTTTCATTAGACAATGCAGATTAACACAGATGGCAGAATTGTAGTAATATCTCAGCTAACCTATTTGGAATAGTATGCTTTTCTCATTAAATTGGGGTTTTAGCATTTACTATTGTAATTCCATTTAATTAACTACTTTATTTTATTACATTCCTAAACTTTATGGATGTCTAGAATAAATTAAAGAAACATTGGATTCTCAAGCAATCCCTGGGATCCTATATGTTAGGGAAAGCATCTGAAATTATTATAATATTATGGATTTCCTCTTCTTCATTCAGAAAATCATGGATGCAAAATAATCTATGATGGAAATTTTAACATAAATTATTAATATCAAAGGTATAAAAGAAGCCATCTAGTACCTACGACCTTTAGAAAATGAGAAGAAGTGAAAAGATCAGGTAAAATGTAAATAAAACTTAGAAGTTGGATAATAATTTGGGGCTACAATATAAAAGAGAAAATGATTGAGTAGTTATGTACCAACAAGTCATTGTTGACACTCAGCAACCACATACAGTAGATTTTCTCCATGATGATCTGTGGAACTAATTTTTCAATCTTCCAATGGTGCACTCATTGCCACAATAACTGGTATTGCTGCTGGTCATCCTCTTCTCTTTCCTTCTCTTTCCTTCTATTTTCCTAGCATCAGACTCTTGTTCAAAGAGCTAGGACCTTGCATAATATACCCCAAGAATGATTATTTAAGTCTATTCATTTGTGATTCTAATGAGAATTCTGGGTTGATTTGTTCAGTGAACCATTTGTTTTCTTGGCTCTCCACAGTAATTTCAGATGTCTTCACTAACACCAAAGTTCAATATTCTTCCTATCATGCTTCTTTAAATTCCAAATTTTGCTTCCAGACAGTGTCATGGGGCATACCGTGGCTTGCATAATTCTGATTTTTGTAGATATAGGCACATCATAACATTTGGATATATTTTCCAAGACCATCATGGTTGCTGTAACAAGTGCCAGTCTACTTCTGACTGCTGGTACCTTTACTGTAGATCAGGCATGTACAACTCATGGTCCTGAGCCACATTTGGCCCTGGATAGTTAGTAATGCAACCCCACATTATACTAAAAATATTAAAAAACAAAGGAAGTTTATTTATATACATTAACTATATTATATATATTTATATGCAGTCCAAGACACTTTCTCTTCACTTAATGAAGGCCAGTCAAATCAGAAATTATCCAACACTTTGATATCTTGATTGTCAGTTCTAAATCTGGTTCTTCTACCTGTTGTCTTCTTTGTATTTAATTTTAGTCTCATGTTTTTCACTGTACTCTTTGACTTTTATTACTCGATCTTGCAGACCCTTTGCATTTTCAGCTGACAGAATATTGTCATCAGCACTGCATAGATTATTGATGTTTCTTCCTCCAATTTTAAAACCACACTCCTCTTCTTCCAATCCAGTTTTCCTTATTATACATTGAGCATATAGATTGAATAAATAAAGGGAGAGTATGTGGTCTTATTGCATTCCTTTGCCATCTGGAGCCAGTCTGCTTCACCATGTATATATGTTCCTCATGAGAAAAATGAAATGTTCTGGAATTCCTATTTTTTAGAAACTGGACCTAGGATGTGTGTGTGTGTGTGTGTGTGTGTGTATTTCACCCACTTGATTTCATAACTTGATTTCTCCCATCCATTGGCTCTCTTCTTATTGATCTTATCAATCGACCTATTAATCTTAATTCATTATAAAAACTAAGATAGATGATATCGATGTAGATTGGCAACATTTGTGAACCAAGCAAGAAAAGAAAAATACCTTAAACCCAAAGGAGAAAGGTACAAAGAAGCAACTTAAACAGAAACCTCCAAACTTTCCATTGATAGAAGAGAGATGGTGCAGTACAATCAGACTTGCAAGACTCTATTATTATTATTATTATTATTATTATTATTATTATTATTAATAATAATAATAACAACAACAACAACAATAATAATAATAAATGCTGGAAGGGACCTTAGTGGTCATCTAGTCCAACCCCCTGATCAGGCAGGAAACCCTATACTAGTGATGGCGAACCTTTTAGAGACCGAGTGCCCAAACTGCAACACAAAACCCACTTATTTATCGCAAAGTGCCAGGGCTGCATCAGCATTGTGGTGCCCTCAGGTGGGGCAGGGGGCGTGGCCCGCTGTGTGGGTGTGGCTGCAGTGGTCACGGCAGACTGTGTGAGCGTGGCCGGGGTCAGTCCCGGGGGGGAAACGCTGCTTGCTCGCTCACTTCCTGCCCTCTTACTTCCAAACGCCACGTGGTCGCAATTCTGGTGAACTCTGCTGGGGCAATGGTGCACGTGCCCACAGAGAGGGCTCTGAGTGCCGCCTCTGGCACCTGTGCCATAGGTTCGCCACCACTACCCTATACCATTTCAGACAAATGGCTGTCCAGTCTCTTCTTAAAAACTTCCAGTGTTGGAGCATTCACAGCTTCTGGAGGCAGGTTGTTCCACTGATTAATTGTTCTAACTGTCAGAAAATTTTTCCTTAGTTCTAGGTTGCTTCTCTCTTTGGTTAGTTTCCATCCTTTGCTTCTTGTCCTTCAGATGCTTTGGAGAATAGCTTGATTCCCTCTTCTCTGTGGCAACCCTGAGATACTGGAACACTGCTATCATGTCACCCCTTGTCCTTTTCTTCATTAAACTAAACATACCCAATTTCAGCAACCATTCCTTATATGTTTTAGTCTCCAATATCTCTCTCACAGTTACTACTATTGAGCAAGGTACCCACAGAGAGGGCTCTGAGTGCCGCCACTGGCATCTGTGCCATAGGTTCGCCACCACTGCCCTATACCATTTCAGACAAATGGTTGTCCAGTCTCTTCTTAAAAACTTCCAGTGTTGGAGCATTCACCGCTTCTGGAGGCAGGTTGTTCCATTGGTTAATTGTTCTAACTGTCAGGAAGTTTCTCCTTAGTTCTAAATTGCTTCTCTCCTTGATCAGTTTCCATCCGTTGCTTCTCGTCCTGCCTTCAGGCACCTTGGAGAATAGCTTGACTCCCTCTTCTTTGTGGCAGCCCCTGGGATATTGGAACACTGCTATCATGTCCCCCCTCGAGGAAGAGAAGCAATTTGATCTGTATGGGTTAAGGTCGTTGGCAAGGAATATACAAAATCGGAGGTCAGGGGATTAGTAGAAACAACGAGAAGAGACATGAGAAAGATCTCAGAGTCGTAGAAAAAATGTATGTGGTGACCAAAACTGGATGCAGTATTCCAAGTGTGGCCTTACTAAGGCATTGTAAAGTGGTATTAAGACTTCACGTGATCTTGATTCTATCCCTCTGTTAATGCAGCCCAGCACTGTGTTGGCTTTTTTGGCAGCTGCAGCACACTGCTGGCTCATATTTAAGTGATTGTCCACTAGGACTCGGAGATCCCTCTCACAGTAATTATATTGAGCAAGGTACCCCCTATACTATACCTGTGCATTTGGTTTTTCTTGCCTAAATGTAGAACCTTACTTTTTTCACCATTGAATTTCATTTTGTTAGATAGCGCCCAGTGTTCAAGTCTGTCCAGGTCCTCCTGTATCCTAAGCCTATCTCCTGGAGTGTTGGCTATTCCTGCCAGCTTTGTGTCATCCGCAAATTTGATGACTTCCCCATCTATCCCCTCATCCAAATCATTGATGAAGATGTTGAAGAGCACTGGGCCGAGAACAGAGCCCTGGGGCATGCATTCATTCATTCATTCATTCATTCATTCATTCATTCATTCATTCATTCATTCATTCATTCATATATTTGTTTGAGAAAAATGATATTTTAAGGTCACACATTTCCACACCTTAGAATTTTATAAGTAGAAAGAAAATATATGACTATATTTGAGGAAAATATCAGACAATACTGTTCTTGATAAATGTGCATCACTATGCATGTTGCACCATTTTGACTTCAAAACACTCATTATTTTACACTTGCCACTATAAATCAGAATGTCTGACTGAGAAAGGTATGATGGCCATTAAGAAAACCTAGCATATTCTCAACTGAGTTATAGGAAATGCCACAGGAGACATTACATTTAAAGCTGAACAATCTGCATTTCACAGTTGTATTCTCTTATTATTCAAAGCCTTTCTTCCCAAAGTGATTTTATTCTTAAATGTATACTGACAAGGATCAGGTAAATTTATTCAGGCTACAAATACCATAATGTAATAGTCTCAGGCATCTGTATCTGAATTGACTAAAGAACTGAAGGTAGGGCTGGACAAACAGAAATGACCCATATTTAAATTAGCTGAAGCTTATTTAGGGTAGGAGTAGATAAAATTAAAACAGGACCCTTTGTCATTCATGATAAATGAAGGCACTGAAGCATCTGACTTGAACAAACCTTGAATGTAGCTTTCAAATAATTGTAACTTTGTGCTAAAGATAGGTTAGCCTAAGATTATAAGGAATTGGCTTTTGCCTAAACATTTTAGAAACTTTGGGAATGAATATTCAAAACAATTCCATCTTGATGTTGCAGACGGGCTTCAGGAGTTTTAGAAGCCAACCTCATTTGTTTGTGACAACTTGCCCTTTAGCCTATATTTTCATACCAAGTGTTTGATTTAGATTTAGATTTTAGATTTTATTAAATTTATACCCCGCCCTTCTCCCGGAGGACTCAGGGCGGCTTACAGCCAGTTTAAAACAATGATACAATACAAAATTTAAAAAGATTGATGCAGACAGATGCTTATGCAGAGGGGACATATGTATCCAGTTGACAAATATTTCTCCATACTAAAATGAGGCTTGAAGATATTGCATTGGCTCTGCTGTCAAGGCCAGGCTGACTCGTCCTTATCGCTTGGCCTGATTTGTGAAAATATGGAATTCCCAGTCAGGGCAAGTAAAGTTGTCCAGATTGCTTGTTCACTCAGATATTTATAAAATAATATGATCTCAAACTAAAACTATTCCAAGACCTGGACTCTTGGCATTGATGAGTATTGTATTATTAGTATGAATTGCTATATTTTAACTGGAGTTTTTAATTGCTATGTAGTGATGATCTTTGGTTATATTGCACATTGCAGTAGGGAATAATAATAATAATAAGAAAAGTTAGCATGATGATGATGGAGATAATAATCCCTGCACAGCCTCTACACTGCTATAAATCTCCTTCAAATAAAATCAAAGGTCTGTGTTGTGCAGTCCCAAAACACCCTAGTGCACCGTCAAAATTGGCAACATTTGGCTTTTGAAAATGGAAAATTAAAGGTGGAAATGCAAAACAAAATACTCCAATTCACACTGACTTGATCCATTAAAGTGACATTTTGCTGTCACCTGACACATTGCTTATGGCCTCTGAGAAGGATATCTAATGTGTGAAAAAGATTATCTAGGCCTAGATTAATCAGTAATAATTGCCTAAATATTTTCATAGTACTTTTCCATGAATGGAACTTTCTATGATAAGCCATTCTATCTTCCATTTTGTCCATACTTAGGGAAAAGTAAAAATTTTATTTAGATTTTCTACCCACTTCTACCTACTTTCTTAGAAGTTATCAAAATTCAACCTTTTTCTAAACAGAATAGAAAACATTTGAGATATAAAGAGTTGAACTTTGGGAGAAAACAAATTGACAGATTTCTCCATCTTGGCAGGAAATTCCTACGAATCTAAATAAGGAACTACCAGGAGTATACATACAAAATGGTCATTTCCATTTTGGAAAGATTTCTACTTATTCAATTGATTAATTTAGATGGATGAAAAAAAGTTGGGGAAGGAAAGACTGGTAAGAAATTGTTAAAATATGAGACTTCCAGTTTTGCGCCATAGTGCATGGCCGCAAGATAGTAAAGCTCTGCTCCCTGAAGCCAGTTTTGTCCTGCCAGGGGGACCCTAAATGGGTCTGAAGTTGCCCCGAAGAGGTGACCATGAAGGAAGGGCACTCTGTTGATCATGAAGCGATGGCGGTCATTTCATTCGATCCAGGGGAAGCCCTCCAACCCGACAGGAGAAAGGTTAGTATGAGCTACCTGCAGCCGAAGTCCAGGAGCACGAACAAGAATATCGGTGAACAGGTGAAAGTATCAATCTTTTCTCTTCTATCCTCTAACTGAATCCTTGGGAAAGACCCCCAAAGCAAGAAAACCTCTGAAAGTGAAGGGAGGGGACTATATCCCCCGTTGCCTCATAGAGGGAAGCAGCAAATTAAATTAAATTAAATTAAATTTAAAATATCACAGTCTGGACAAATCTAGAAATTAAAAGAAACTGCTAAGACTACACCTACAGTAAAAGGGTTTTAACGAAATTATAAAAAATATATAACAAAAATATTTTTTTCTGGAAAAAAATGGAAAAGGAACAACTACTGACACCTAGTGGAGAATCAGAGCACAGAACACTAATAATAATGACTCAGAAACTGGCAGGACACCTAGAAACAAAGAATAATCTGTTCCCTTAAATTTTAAATAACCTTGAAGACAGCTGGGAACAAAGAAAGAGCTGGCCCAACCATAAGATTAAAAAGTGTCTGAAAGAAAAATACCTGGACTGTTGACTAAATTTAAGAATTGTTTAGAGAAAAAGAAAAAAACTTTGGCTCTTGGCTAATTTTTTAGAGGAGAATCTACAGGAAGGACTTAAGGTGGCTTAACATACTGAATTGCAATTTTGGTAATTAACCCCTGAACTAAAATATTGATGAAAGACTATTTGAAGGGGGGAGACAAAATGGATATCACACATTTATCAAAAAATGACAGGACACCACACTCAATATTCACTCCTGAAGGATTCACCCTGGAATATCAAAGACTTCCAGAAGCAACATTTCAAGGCAAGACAAACACTTTCCAAGAGGAAATGTATGCAGTGTTACGACAGATACAAATAACAATAGATTTAAACCATGAGGAAATCCAAAACAACTTTGATGACATAAATAAGCACATCTATAATCTAAATTTACAATAAAAAAACATCCAGAAAGTGACAGTAAATGAAAAAACAAATCAGATAACAGAACACAAATTAGAAGAATATGATCATACTGATGAAGTTACAAATGAAGAGAATTATAATCCAACACAAACAGGAAAAAAATCTACAAGACTTTGATATAACAATAAAAATGGAGTGAACTATAGAATTCCCAGGAGAATCATCAGAGCTTGGGAGACAGAAAGTATATATCCTACCTATTCTATCTTTTGTATTCCCAACAATACTTGCAAAAACACAGGAACTGCTGGGTAAGTGGAATATATCAACTTGGAAAGCTATTCGGCAAAAGAAGAAGGCTAGAGACAGATTCAAGAGATTTGACTTGCCCTACCAGATGGAGTATTACATGAGTAAACATTTCAAACTTATACCAAATTTCTTATCTCTTGAAACTTGTATTTCCCCGGGATATTTTTCTCCCTATTCTCTAAATTCATTATATCATACAAAATGTTATATACTTTACATTTTTATAACCCTACTACATTGAAAATATTTATATTCACTTTATATTCGACTAGTCTTACCTACAATATGAGTCTATAATATTCTATCTATTAAAGCACAGCATTTTTATAATACATGAAATATGAAAATATTGGGACGGTGTACCTAAATGGAAACATTTGGATATTTAGATGACTAATATTGAGAAAATCATGACTGATAAGAATGGATTGAATAAAAGTGGATATTAAGCTTAAACAAAAATCATGAAAATAGGATGCATGATGAACTAATGAGATGATGGTTATAAGAATAATATAAGCTGATAAAGAATGTTATGCATAGATGTTATCACTATCTATAAATATGAAAAAGTATCTATATTTAATTATTTATATATTGAAAATATTAAGAATTATATTTGTTTAAGGTTGAAGAAGGAGAATACAAATCAAAGAAATATATTAATTAATATACTAATTATGGAATTATCAAATTTATTCATTATTGACTGTTAATTAATTATTATTGTCTTTTTTTCTTTCTCAAATATATAAACCAAGACAACACACTGTACACCAGGCACTAGAGGTTGTTATTGTTAAAAACCAATAAAATATTTTTTTGAAAAAAGAAATTGTTAAAATATATAATTTCTTTCTTAAAAGATAAGAACAGAATTCAATAGTGAAAATGAAAACAAAAGTGAAAGAGTCATTCAACTATATGCTATGTTATCTTGTTTCTTTAGAATGTGAGCAATGAATATCAAAGTGACAGCCACTTCTAAATAAAATTAGTATTCATTGCTTATGCTCTTTCACAGGAATTTCAGCACTGAATGCAAATTTACTTTAGTCAATGTTTATCAAGATGTCCTTGCTGATAGACCACCTCTAAAGTTGCTCCAAACTTTCATTGGTAAATAATCTCAGTACAGAAGCTTGTCTTCTGAAACAAAGATAACTCAATTAAACATATAGACTTTTTACAATTGGGTCAACTTGTTAAACTGATGAAGACAATCCAGGCATATGTGGCCACATATATTGCATGACAGGTCTGATGACTAGCAGAATTCAAGTAGCACAGCAAGTTTCTGTAACAAGAAGAATGAATGGATAGAAAAAATAGTAGTCTCTTCATATTGGTCTCTTCATATTGATAAAAATGATATGGAGAAAGAAGAAATCTTTAATTTTTTCATGATTTATATGATCATCAGCTACATTCCTTTTATGTGTTGGATAAGTGTCCAACAATCTTCAATTTGTGAGATTAGCTGTTGTCCATAAAGCTAATCAAACATTTTTATGTTGGATGTTCTCTCCTTTTTCCTATAGTAAAAATAAGAAATTTATTTGCACTTTATCTTCCTTTTTTCTTTGTGGAATTTTGTGGACAAATCAAAGGGAATTCAAATGTTTCTTTCCATTAGGTAACATATGATTATAGACAAAGGCTTTAAGTATACGGAGTTATCCTAAGACTTGTCCTGTAATAAAACTGTAGCATTAAAGCTCATCTTTTGATATCATGTCATGGAACAATCAGATAACATGCCAATTAGAAGGCTACATAAAATCCTTTATTATCTCTTATTAGCTTCTAACATTCCCTTTGGTAAAAATTGGTTCACATCCACTTAAGACTATCAATGCAACATTAAAATAAGTAAGGAAAATATTTCTCTTTTTTTGCTCTAAAGTTGGAGTCATTCGATTAGAAGATTAAAAATAAAGATTTTCCATAAATAAGTGTTACTTCCCAAGATGGGAAAAACTAAAAAGTTTGCAATTTTTCTTCAAAATTTATTGTAATCTACTCAGCATTAGCAATGAAGAGAAAATTAAACAGAAAATTGGCTTATGATAGGTTCATGAGATGACATTAATGGGAATGGGAAGGGAGACAATTTTGAAAAACTGTCATTAGATTTTCATAGATATCCACCTTTTGTTATGTCAAATCTTCTATTATGTTTATTTCTTGTTGGACTTAAAAGCAAACTAGATTCTATAAATTTATATTTAGTATCTTCAGTGAACAAAAGAAAAAGCATAACATCCTTATTAATCTACATTATTATTAATGTTGAGGAGTTTAAAACATAACATTTCCCCTCTTCTACAGCATGTAGTTTAAGTTCATGTAATTTAATTTGGGTGTCATACGTTATTCTAATTTGATTCAACTGCTAATAATACAAATGTGTCTCTGATTCTGAGACAGAGAGCAATTTAATCCTATTTTTTGCTCCATCAGCTGCACATAGTGAAAGTGATAAACCATAATTAAAGACACTGGCTATCTTTGGAAGAAAATCATAATATGAAGTGTTATTACTATTATATATGACAACTTGGGAAGCCCCTTGGTCATTCTAAGCAGTGGCAACAATTTTATTCTCAATGCTTGAATAGTCATATTAATAATTATACTAAACTAAAGGAAAAAGATTACTCTTTTAGTGCTGTTTGTTTTTGAAGTCCAAGAGAAGGATATATATATATATATCAAACACAGAGTTAGCAACATATTTCTGGAAACAAGCATAATTGATATGTACAAATAATGTTTTGGTCTTAGCAAGTATTATTTCACAAGAACTCTTGACAAATAAATTGTGTGCTGTTGACACTTTTGATAGTGGCGTCTTTTCAGTTATGACCATGGCAGACATTTAATATTTTTGAGCATTGAAGATCTCTATCAAAATTCCTGTAGCATCAGGAAATTTACAGGGAGTTTTTTAGAATAAGATGTAAACATGCAATTGTTTCAACAGTTTGAGATAACATGGAAAAAGGAAGGTCAAAATGTTTCTACGTGGGAAGTATTTAATAAGCACATTAATAATTTAAAGCAGGTGGGTCTATATATTCTGTACATTATCTTTCTGGCAAACCAGGATGGTTTCAATTGGTTGGAATGGTTCCTTTCTCAAATTACAATAAAGGTTAGTTCTTAGTTGATCCAAATCTCTCAGAGGTTTACACCCTAAACATAGGAAACATGAACAGCTTGGCATTCACTGATTACTCTCTACCATGTTCAATGAGCACTATTCACTGATTAGTAGGAAGCTGTGACTACAAATTTAGAGAAGTCATGACAATTTTCTGCTCCCTGATCTTCCACCTGGCATTTAAAAGAAAGTCTTTTTCTCCCCCCCCTTCTATTTTTTCTAAAGCCATTTTAAATACATTTTATAGCCTTCACTACAACTTTGCTTCCCACTTAGAAATGCAAAAGCAAGGAAACTAATAATAGTAAGAAAAGAAACAGCTTTTGGAAAAAAATGGATGAAAGACTTGTAAAGAAGAAAGAGGAAATGAAAGAGGTCAATACCAGTCTACGGCCACAATAAATTGAATTGAATTGAATTAATGAAAGAGGAAGATGGAAAACTGTAAAATAGGTCTGGGAATGTAAAACAAATTAATGACAGAGTGAAAATTTTGGAGACTAAGGTAGAACTTATAGACAGAAACTTGGAAAGAGAACTAGCTAACCTGGCTCTATTGGCATTGAGAGAAAATGATTTTTATTTCAGATTTAGAGCAATTCTAGAGGATTCTGGCGAAAAAGTTAGAAAAAAGGGTTATTAAAGTTTTAGCAATGTTTTTGGATTGGGAAGAAGAGGATACAATGCAGGATGATAAAGCATATAGAATAAATGCAAGAACATGAAATAAATAAGGGAAGTTTTAGTGCACTTTGTCAGGAATAAAACAAGGGACCACATTTTGCAACAGCATTTTAAAGAAGACTGGAGACTGATAATATAGATGTAATTGTTTTTAGAAGCATTTTGTGTACGAGAAAAATTTTGTGTATGAGAAAAGAAATTCTTTTTTTGGCTAAGGGATCAAAGCAGAAAAATAATTCCATTTTGATGGGACAAAGGTGTGATTTTTACTTTTATACAGCAGAGGTTTCAGCTAAATTCTGCCCAGAAAGCAAGGGAATTTCTAGAAAAGTTTAAAGAGGAATTGGGGGAGATTCAAATGGAGGTGTCAGATGAGACTACACAAAACTACAATTGTGTACAAATGATGGCCATGGAATTGCTAAATATGTAAATGTTTAAACTTTTTATTGAAATTTAAAATAGGAGAAGAGTAAATAAAAAAAAAGTGTGATAAAGTGGGCTAAACCTGGCTATCTTATATAGATGGTACAATGGAAAATATCTGGTTGAAAGGATTTAAACTTACACTGGTACAATTTAAAGAGAATTTTTATAAAATGATGTGCCATTGGTAAGTCACCAGAGGAATTATCTAGAATGTACAAAGGCACTTCAAATGTCCCTTCTTGTAAACAAGAAGAGACATTTTGTCATGCTTGGAGGATGTGTAAAAAAGCAAGAAAATTTGGATCCAAATACACATACTGATTCAGGGGGTTTTAAAAATTAACATACAATTGGGACCACAGCTTTTTCTTTGATGGATAAAAGTTGCAAGAAAATTCATGGACCCTTGTTTTTGTACATGATAACTTCAGCAAAATTATTTTATGCACAAAGATGAAAACACTTGGCAACGGAGGAATGGTTGGTGAATTGGATGGAACTTGCTGACATGGCTAAATTGGCTTCTTTGATCAGAGAAAAAACCCCCCAATATCTATGCTTATTTTCTCAGCTGGACTCCTTTTCAAATTTTATACCATTAGAAGTTGTTTGACCTAACTTGGGCCTTCAAAATGTGTCTCTAATTCCACCCTGTGTCTATTGACAACCCTCATGAAAGTAGAGGACAGATTGTGTGTGATCCTACTCAACTATTGGCTCAAACTATCCATTTGGTCTTGCTCCCTTATCTATGAGAGATGACTTTCAGTCTGCTTATTTTTTAACTCATGGGGTATGATCAAGCCAAAATACTTGTAGCAGAGAAGGCTGGTCAAGATTGGGGAGGGCCACCTGAGATCCAGCTAAGTACCGCTCAGATGACCCCAATTGCTATGGGGCAGCTTGGTTGGCCCTGATCCAGCATGCTGTATCCACATAGTGCTCAGGCAACATTGATCACCATGTGCACTCAGGTGACTCTAATTGCTGTGGGCAGCTAGGGTGGCTCCAATCTGGCACAGGGTGGCCATGCAGTGATTGGGCAGCCCTGAGCACCACTGAGTAGCTTGGGCAGCCCCAATCCAGCTGCATGGTGTTTGGGTGTTCCAGCTGCATGGGGAGCACTCTTCTGTGAATGATCACTTAGCAGGAGAACTGCCAGAAATTGGGTGGAAGAGGAAGTCCAAGAAAAGGGAATAAAAAGAGGGGAGGTGCATGGTATGAAGGGGAGAACAAATGAAGAGAGAAGAGAAGAAAGAAGAGAGGCAGAGAGTGTGAGAGAGGAAGAAAGTGGAAAAGCAATATGAGGGAAAGGAGACAGCAGAGATCAGTAGAGAAGGGAGCAAAGCAAGCAGAGGAGGCAGCGAGAAGAGAGACAGAGGTGGAAGAATACAACACAGAGCCAGGAAGGAGGAGAGAGGAGAGAGGGGAAGAAGGGCTTACTGGCCTGCCCTGCTACCATCCCATCATGTGGTCCTTGCTTGGTGGGGCTACATGGGAAGCAATAGGGGCCAGAGAGAGGGAGAGAGAAAGGGAGAGAGAGAGAGAGAGAGAGAGAGAGAGAGAGAGAGAGAGAGAGAGAGAGAGAGAGAGAGAGAGAGAGAGAAGCCAGCAGAAGAGTAGGCAAGCCAGTGACTAGAGAAGACAGTAGACATACCAAGAGTCTGCCAAAGTGAGCTGGTCCAAGTGAGTGAGTAAGCCAGTGACCAGAGGGGATGCCAGACACACCAGAAGATAACACATGTGAGCTGATCCAGGTGAGTCGGCGAGCCAATGTTCAGATGGGACACCAGATGAACCAAAGAAAATGGAGGTGAACTGATCCACTGGAGGACAGTGGAGGCAAACTGAGCTGAGCAAGTGACAAGAGCAGGCTGACAGCCAGGGCGAGGGGTAGAGAGAGAGAGAGACCCTGAGATGTCAGGCCACTGACTGAGAGCAGGGAGAAACCAAATTGTCTGGAGGAAAGGGACAGAGGCATCCTGACTCTTGTGGCCCTTTTAGAGATAGCACTACAGACTCATTAAACAGCATATAGTAGAAACAAAGTATTAACCAGACCTAGCCAGATCCCCAATTTTTATTGCCAGTGAATCAAATAGTACTCTGTCTCCCCCATGGCATATATAACTAATTTTATTTTTATTTTTCTTACTTTATATTAGTTTGTATCTTCGCTTTTTAAAAATCTTTAATAAAATTGCTCTGAAAAGAGTTAGCTCTTTACTTTTCTGCAATGTTTCGAGAGAAAATCACACACTCTTGTAATTAACAAGGATCTATAACCTCCTTGAGATTATTTGCAAGTAGTCCTCAATGGCACTACATCCACATGGAGAGAAGTAAGCAGTGGGGTACTACAAGGCTCTGTCTTAGGCCCAGTACTCTTCAATATCTTCATAAATGACAGGTCAGAGAATAGAAGGGGATCAAATTTGCAGATAATACTAAACTGGCAGGAATAGCCAACTCCCCAGAAGACAAGCTCAGGATCTGAAAAATATCTTGACAAACTTGAACAATGGGCCCTATCCAACAAAATGAGTTTTAATGTGGATAAAAGCAAAGCTTTACCTTTAGGCAGGAAAAATCAAAGGTATAAGTACAGATTGGGTGAGACCTGCCTTAAAAACAGTAACTGTGAGAGGCACCTTGGAGTCCTAGTGGATGATCACTTGACTATGAACCAGCAGTGTGCAGCAGCAGCCAAAAAAGCTAATACAATCCTGGGTTGTATAAACAGAAGCATAGAAACAAGGTCACATGAAGTATTGGTACTGCTTTATAAAACCATAGTAAGTCCACATTTGGAAGACTGTAATCAATTTTGGTCACCATACTACAAAAAAGATGTTGAGACTTTAGAAAAAATTCAGAGAAGAGCAATTAAAATGATTAAAGGCCTGAAGTCTAAAACATATGAAGAATGGCTGCAGGACTTGGGTTTGGCTAGTCTAAAGGAAAGAAAAAACAGGGGTGACATGATAGCAGTATTCCAGTATTTGAGGAGCTGCCACAAAGAAGAGGGCATCAAACTATTCTCCAAAGCACCAGAGGGCAGGACAACAAACAATGGTTGGAAACTGACCAAAGATAGAAGCAACCTGGAATTAAATCATGACAATTAACCAGTGGAACAGCTTGCCTTCAGAAATCGTGGGCGCTCCATCACTGGAGATTTTTAAGAAGAGACTGGATAGTCATTTGTTTGAAATGGTATAAGTTCTCCTGCTTGAGCAGGGGGCTGGACTAGAAGACCTCCAAGGTCCACTCCACTCCACTCCACTCCACTCCATTCCATTCTATTCTATTCTATTCTATTCTATTCTATTCCTTCACCTTGTGAATTTACAATGATTCTTTTCCCCAAATTATTTATTACTTCAATATCCATACCATGTTTTTTAAAAACAGTGGTCTTCAGCAAACAGCAAGCAAGCAAGCAACCAACCAACCATCCCCTCTTCCCAAATTAGAAACAGAAACAAGCCAACTTTCAGGCAGGGAGATAGCTTTAACTGGCTCAAAACTATGAATGAATAGTATTGAAATGCTACTAGCACTCCCATGGCTATTTCTGTGATTGAAATTGTCAGTATTATTATGTTAAATCAGAATGCTGGGATGAGCAAACAGAATTGTTGCAGAATCTATAGCTAATAATATCAAGGAAAATCAATGCATTTCAGTTATATGGCTATATTTTTTTAAAAAAAGGAGGGAGGGATTCAATTTAATACCACGCACATGAGTTCTAAAAATAAACTCTTAAAATAATTGCATTATTGAAAGTTTATACTTATTCCCCTTCAATAGGTCAACAAACTTTTTCTGCTGTAGGTATGGGGACCCAGTCCAAACTCTACCCCAAATCTTTTCTCTGGACTAAAACTATTACCAGTAACAGATCTGTAACAAGGCTTACTAACTTAGATAAAAAGAAACATGAATTGCAACTACTGAATTAAGAAACTATAGCTGGGGATGATTAATTTATCCCATTGCTTTCTAGAATTTATAATGTAAACTTACAGAAGTTCCTTCAAAAGAAAGTTCCACAATATTTAGTGGGGCTTATGGAAGTTGTAAGTATAAGACTGCAGTGATGATTATTGATTTTAGCTGACCAAGTCAATGAAAGCAACTTTTTGTTTGCACCCACCCCTAAGGTATATTTCTTTGAATTATGTGTCATCGTCAAGTAATATAATTGATTTTTTTGCTTTTATAAATAGATTGTTGGAATGTATCCATCCATTACAGTCTTTCTGATGATGAAATATATCATGGAACCTATTCAACATTAATAACAACAGCAATCTTTCTCTGTCTCGCTCACACTGTTAGTAACCCACCTTTAAGATTCAGTTTGAATGCTTGATATGCTACCAAGGCACATAATATAATGCTTAAGAATAACATTCTGACCTCTAAGAACAATCATAATAGTAAAAGGAAAATTGTTTTCACGTGATAATTGGACTATAATTAAAGAGAAATTGCAAGATCTACCTCAAAGAGTTTCACTGCACTTAATGGTAAACTTTTGGGCACCTTACAATTTCTGAAAGATCGTCCAATGCTCTTATAGTTCCAGCATATCTAGGGAGCCTTCATTCTCCTGATGGAAAGTAGAATTTGGGATATTAAGACCTTCTATGCTCAGATTGTTTTTCTTAGCAATAGATTTGCTTTTGCATCAAGCTGCATGGAAGTTTTGAATTGACAACAAGGCCAAATTGATTTCAGTTATGCCAAGAAAGAAAAGAAAATATATTTGACTATTTGACTGTTATTTTTTATTATTATTCCAATATTTTAGAGCAGGGGTCCCCAACCCCCGGTCTGTGACCAAGTACCAGGCCATGGCACACCAGCAACCGGTCCACACAAACCTCGGGTCTGAGGAAAAAAACTCTCTCCACAGAACCGGTCCCTGGTGCCCAAAAGGCACCTCTGTTTTAGAGGGTGATATATTGAATATTTGCTTCTAGAAAATAAACATTTGCAAGCAATAGAACTGTGTGCCATGAGCACAGATTTGACATCTTAAAAAAGTGACTTCTGATTTCCCATAACTGCCTTTAACAAAACCTAATGATTTTCTTTCTTTAAAAAATGTATTAAACTTTGCATAATACTTGAATAAACAGCTATTATTGCTATTTGTAAATTCTAAACAGCTTTCCAATTCACATAGGAAACTGAAAAAGTGGGAAGAAACATCATCGAGGAAGGTTCTTAGTTTATATTATTATACTGATAATAATGAACATTGAATCAGAAATTGTGTTGCTGAAAAAAATGCATTATGGTGAAGCTGCCTTTCTAGCATTTGCATTATTCAAGGAGATAAAAATGAAAAGGTTGCCATCCATAAGAGACCTGTTTTATATATAATCAAACAGTGTAAATACCAGAGCTTAATAACCACAGAAGGCAATGATGAAGTGCCAACCCTGAAAAGGAGAAAGATTATCTTAGTATAAAGGCCAAAATTAATCAGCCTAGATAGACAAATTGGAGTGAAAAACCAAGGGCAAGACCAACATGAATGTCTAAGCTTTTTAAAAAATATATATATATCTTGATTTGATATAAAATAGAATAAGGATTGGACTGTGAATTTCAGTATTAAGGCTACAGAGACAAAATGCATGGAGAGATGGAGATGTTAATGGAGCTGAAAACATCATTCATCTATTGTGAGCATATCTAAGAGTAGCATTTTTAGTAATGTTCTTGGTGTGACTGGGTTATAGAGCAAATCCTCCTTTCATCATCTTCTAAAAAGCAAATATAGCCTCGCAAGGGGGTGATGTGGACTTCTGAAAGATCAAGCTTTTCTCCACCTTAGTTTTTTAAACATAGGTGGGATTGTGGAAGATTTGAAGCCAGCATTTCTCAACTTTGGGCCCCTTGAAGATCGGTGGACTTCAGCTCCCAGAATTCCCCAGCCATCTTCAAGGGACACCAATTTAGACTGTAAGACTTTGTTGATGTTTGATTTTTAAAAGCATTTCTTCTCCTTGGGAATTTAAGAGGTGCTTCTCAAAGACATAGAACTTATTAAAGCTGAGCAAACATTTCCTGTGTATGTGCCCCATTTGGCCCTCCCTGTAAGTGGAATAAACAGCCTCAATAATTTATTCAAAAGGGAAATATATTTGTACAAAACCCCACAGAGTTTAACTTTTAATATTTCTAACTTGCCTTCCTGTCCTGCTCAGTGCTAAGCAGCCATGGGCCAGGGAGACTCGAGAAGGCCCGTTTGCAATATATTCTGGGTGATATACATAGTTAAAGCATAAACAATAAACAAATTCATCCATTAAATCATATGTATATATGATTTAATGGATGGATTTGTTTATTGTTTGTGCTTGAACTGTGTATATCACTCAGAATCACATGCAAATGAAATGGGTGGTCATATAAAAGCTGTCTGTCTGTCCATCCAAATTTCTTGGCTTTTTGTGTTTTTAAGAAGAGACTGGACAGCCATTTGTCTGAAATGGTGTAGGGTTCCTGCCTGAGCAGGGGGTTGGACTCGATGACCTCCAAGGTCCCTTCCAACTTTATTATTATTATTATTATTATTATTATTATTATTATTATTATTATTATTATTATTATTATTATTATTATTATTATTATTATTATTATTATTATTATTANTGATCTTTCCTGAGGAACTTTCATAAAGTTGATGAACATAATTCAGAGATGTGGGTATTTGGATGGTGAAAAACTAACTTAAAAGAGTAGAATTGGTTCATCTAGTTACGTGACCAATCTGGTTTACCTGGGAGGGCTGACAGAAATGCTGTAGTGATGTGGTGAGGGTGGTGGGTGTTAAGTCCTGAGAATAATGGCGCTTGAGACGATTCATCTTCAACAAGTCTTTATTGTTTGCTCCACTCTACGAACAACCAGAGCAGAGGCACGCAGGCCTCTATTTATACCCTCCGATCCCCGGGCAAGTTCAACCAATCATGAGGCGGGCTTTTCCCGCCTTGCGCATGCGCACAAGGCCGGCGCCGCTCAGTCTGGTCCCAGGCAGCTTCTGCAAATGCCCGGGACTCTTGCAACGTCCCGAGCCTGCATCTTGCAGGCTCAGGACACAACAGTGGGCTTTTTAGTGTCCCAGGACTGAGAAGCAAAGGAAAGGGCATTTTCTGTCCCATGGTAGCCCAATCTGCTATGCCTTTCTTCAAGAGACTAGGGAGGTGCTGCCTTTATCTGACTTTTATCACCAGATGAAGATCTGACTTCTTGCTTTCATCTCAGGGCTGTTTGTCCACAAACTGACCATGCATTTGCCCCTGTCAAGCCTACTTGTTTACTGCAATAAGTTTTAAATATTTTTTTCAACTTGGTTTCTTGTTTAATCTTGCTTTTATTGTGTGGAACGCACCATGAGATCGTATAAATATTTTAACACATTGTTTCCTTTGATTTTGACAGTGCTGGGTGGCTTTGATGGCAGCTGCTCTGAAAGAACCCAAAGCTTGAGATTTCGTCAAGTGTGTTGATTTGTATTTATGTTGCTAAACTGCACTTTTGTGTCTCCTATAGTCACAAGAATCCAGCTGTCAACTATTTAATAGCAGCTATTCATATCACTGTTGTTCTTTCTTCTGAGCAAGCCATTTGTTTCCAGCAGAAGACAAAGCAGTTGTTCATAGGGTATTCGAAAAATTACTCGTTTGATTAAAAGCCAAACCACAAAAAAGAAGAAAATAAAATAAGAATGACAAGACCTACAAGGAATAAGTATCATTTACAATTTTGTTCCTTGAGGTCAAGAAAGATGGTATCCTTGTTTATTCCACAAATAGAAATTAATTGGATTGCAGTAAATAAATCATTTATCAATTTTTACAGACATCAACTTCCCTGTATAGATGTGCACTAATTAGTTTAGAGGAGAAAAGCCCTGCTCTGTGGATCCAAAAAGATCACAGTTGATTGGAAGCAAATAGTCTATTTTACACCACTTTCTCTGCTATCTCCAAAGCAAAGAAGTCTGTTACCAAAAATTGCCACTGAACCTATCCATTATTTTGGGAGCTAAGAGGCTGCAATACATACAGCTTCAAGCCAAGGATATAGGTAGAAGCACAAATAAAAGAGGATAGTGAAAATTGTTAATGTATGATAGAGTCACTAAATAAAATCTCAGCCCCGGGAAAGTGATAAGTGTAAAGGAGAGATTAAAAATAGTCCCACATTAATTCTGCACCATATAAGAGAAGACAGAGGTAAACTAAAGAAACTTTCAAAATTCTGCTATGAATTCTACAGCAGGAATTCTTGTCTTGGGGTTCATGCCTTCCAGAGGATTGTGGAAAGATTTCAGGGAGTTAATACATTTAGGTGTGTACAAAAAAAGTTAGATGCGGAGAAGGCCTTCGACAAATTGGACTGGCAGTTTTTACACAAAATGTTGGACTATATGAACTTTGGAGATCAATTTAAGACAGCTATAAAAGCGATTTATCAAAAACAATGTGCTCAAATAATTATTAATGGAGACTTGACAGAACCTATAGATATATTAAAGGGCACCAGACAAGGTTGCCCACTTTCTCNGAATGGTACCCTCCTAGGCTTAACCCTGATGGGCTGTACTGTTGGATCCAACTTAAGTGAAACAGGAGGTCCCGTGTAGGACCCAAGTTTAGAGCTGAACACATCTGCAAACTCCTTGCATACATCAGCAAGGGTCTGTGTTTGCAATTTATTCAGTCCAGTTACCTGAATTCCCAAGGCCTCAAACCAATCGAGTCCAATGAGACTCGTTCGTTCACCCCCTACAATCAACACGTCTAGGGGGCCTGCAAAATTCTTGTACTGTACACTAAGGGTGGCCTCCCCCTTAACGCACACTTTAGAATTTTGGAAATCCGTAAGGATTACATTAGAGGGCCTTAGGGACACTTTCTGGCCACTGCTGCTGCAGATTTGTTTGAATGTATTGAGGGAAATTATGGATAGGGCAGACCCTGTGTCAAGTTCCATTGATAATGGAATTCCCTGCAATTTCACTTTAAGTGTTAGTTTTTTTTTAAGGGGTTTGTGTGTGCCTATTCTTAAAATGTTCTGGCGTGTTGCACAGAACCCCACCCTGTTTTGGCTGGGCACCCTGGTACCTTTCAGATTCAATTCTTCCTTCGGTTGTACCTTCTGTCGACCCAGGCAGACCGCAGCGATTTGGCCCTTCTTCCCGCACGCTCGGCAAATGGCGGAACGGAACCGGCATTCGGCTCGCTTGTGGCGACCACCGCATCCACAGCAACGAAGCTCAGCTGGGACCTTGTCCTGACGATCCTTGGACTTTCTTCCAGCAGCTTGGTAAAGCTTATCCACCTCTTCTTCCGGATCTTCATCCGACTCCTCGCGCACGTCTTCCTTGTGAATAGTGGCGGTCTCAGGAGCGTTTCTCTTGGGCCGCATGTTCTTGACCGCCCCGCCGGCAGCTTCTTCAGCCGAAACCTCTCGCAGAGCATCTTGGAAGGAAACATCTTCCCTGGCGAACAGTCTCTGCTGCAATTCTGTGTTTCTCAGCCCGCATACAAAATGATCGCGAAGTCTTTCTTCTAAGTCCTTGAAGTCGCACGGTTTAGTTGCTCTTCTCAAGGCCGCAACGTAGTCTTTTGCTGATTCTCCGACTCACTGATCTCTCTGTTGAAATGTGTGCCTCCAAGCCATGACTGATTGCTTGGGCTGGAAGTGTTCCTTTAAGGTTTTCTTGAGATCGGAGTACGATACCGTTTCCAGCAAGACTGGGGAGATTAAACTCTCGGCGATCTCAAAGGCGTCTTGCCCACAAACGCACAACAATGTGGCAGCCTTTAAGCCTTCCTCTCGAATTTGGTTAATGCGAAAATACGTCTCGACTCTTGCCACGTAAGATTCCCACCTCTCGGGGTGAGAGACGTCGAAAGCCTCTAATTGCCCAACCTTATCCATGATCGATGATCAAGATTCCTTCTTCTTCGGTCGCACGCACCCTCCAGCGATTTCGTACTGGCAAGATAATGCTGACTACCACGCCGTTTCTTTCCCGGACTTCTTTGGGTGAGTCTTCTAGCTTTTCTTAGCCGTAGAGACTGAATCCCACCTTCGTCGCCAGTGTTAAGTCCTGAGAATAATGGCGCTTGAGACGATTCATTTTCAACAAGTCTTTATTGTTTGCTCCACTCTACGAACAACCAGAGCAGAGGCACGCAGGCCTCTATTTATACCCTCCGATCCCCGGGCAAGTTCAACCAATCATGAGGCGGGCTTTTCCCGCCTTGCGCATGCGCACAAGGCCGGCGCCGCTCAGTCTGGTCCCGGGCAGCTTCTGCAAATGCCCGGGACTCTTGCAACGTCCCGAGCCTGCATCTTGCAGGCTCGGGACACAACAGTGGGCTTTTTAGTGTCCCAGGACTGAGAAGCAAAGGAAAGGGCATTTTCTGTCCCATGGTAGCCCAATCTGCTATGCCTTTCTTCAAGAGACTAGGGAGGTGCTGCCTTTATCTGACTTTTATCACCAGATGAAGATCTGACTTCTTGCTTTCATCTCAGGGCTGTTTGTCCACAAACTGACCATGCATTTGCCCCTGTCAAGCCTACTTGTTTACTGCAATAAGTTTTAAATATTTTTTTCAACTTGGTTTCTTGTTTAATCTTGCTTTTATTGTGTGGAACGCACCATGAGATCGTATAAATATTTTAATACATTGTTTCCTTTGATTTTGACAGTGCTGGGTGGCTTTGATGGCAGCTGCTCTGAAAGAACCCAAAGCTTGAGATTTCGTCAAGTGTGTTGATTTGTATTTATGTTGCTAAACTGCACTTTTGTGTCTCCTATAGTCACAAGAATCCAGCTGTCAACTATTTAATAGCAGCTATTCATATCACTGTTGTTCTTTCTTCTGAGCAAGCCATTTGTTTACAGCAGAAGACAAAGCAGTTGTTCATAGGGTATTCGAAAAATTACTCGTTTGATTAAAATCCAAACCACAAAAAAGAAGAAAATAAAATAAGAATGACAAGACCTACAAGGAATAAGTATCATTTACAATTTTGTTCCTTGAGGTCAAGAAAGATGGTATCCTTGTTTATTCCACAAATAGAAATTAATTGGATTGCAGTAAATAAATCATTTATCAATTTTTACAGACATCAACTTCCCTGTATAGATGTGCACTAATTAGTTTAGAGGAGAAAAGCCCTGCTCTGTGGATCCAAAAAGATCACAGTTGATTGGAAGCAAATAGTCTATTTTACACCACTTTCTCTGCTATCTCCAAAGCAAAGAAGTCTGTTACCAAAAATTGCCACTGAACCTATCCATTATTTTGGGAGCTAAGAGGCTGCAATACATACAGCTTCAAGCCAAGGATATAGGTAGAAGCAGAAATAAAAGAGGATAGTGAAAATTGTTAATGTATGATAGAGTCACTAAATAAAATCTCAGCCCCGGGAAAGTGATAAGTGTAAAGGAGAGATTAAAAATAGTCCCACATTAATTCTGCACCATATAAGAGAAGACAGAGGTAAACTAAAGAAACTTTCAAAATTCTGCTATGAATTCTACAGCAGGAATTCTTGTCTTGGGGTTCATGCCTTCCAGAGGATTGTGGAAAGATTTCAGGGAGTTAATACATTTAGGTGTGTACAAAAAAAGTTATATATTTATTTTAATGTATCTCTAACTGAAATTTACCTTCTCCTGCAATTGATTAATAAAGCAGTATATGCATTTTTATGGTACATATTTTTTTAAAAAAATATTTTGATAACTGTGTTTAATTGGATTCCTTTGTTATACAGTCTATATCTAGATATTTATTTTACATATTTAAAACATTATTGTCCCTAAAAAGGGATCCATAGGTTTTGCCACATTCTCAAAAAGCTGCAAGGTACAAAAATGTTAAGAACCCCTCCCCTGTAAAGCACAGTAAAAAAATATTTCTTATGAGGCCTGTTTCCTAACCTTTTCTATCTCAAAGAACTGAGATGGGATTCTCCACCCCTGGTAGTCAAACTTTAGATTTTTCTTTGCTATGTTTCTGGTCTTGTTAATGAAACAAATACAAGTCAAATGACTGATCGTTCTTAAATTAGTCATACTAATCATCCTTGAACCATGAATGCCATTTAGCACTAAAATGCTGATCCATGGGCAGTTTATGATGGTCGTATCTTGTTCTTAAAGATAATGAACAACGAACAATCAAATCCCTAATAGCTACCAATCAAATTATCATCAAGGATAGATTTCAGGCAATAAGAAAGAAAAAGCTATTAGTAAAATAAAATGAGTACTGCTCTTGTGGTAAACTTTTTTTTTTTTTTAAAAAAAAAACATTCTTCTTCAGAAATTGTAATCTGTCCTTTTTTGGCCATCAGCTGTGCCTTTAGTATTGATTTCCTTTTTGTATCTTAGATGTAGAACTGTTTTCCCCAAACAATACCACACATGCCCTTTGCGTTGCAGTTACAAATGCTACATTCCTGAGCTTGTTTCCTCAAATGCTGTGTGACCTCTATTTCTGCAAATAACAATAATCAGCAGATTTAATAAAGGTTCTGTATTTTGAAAAAGAACAAAAAATGGCTTGGGTTAGTATAGTAGCTTTATTGCTGTTTTAGTTTACTAACAGCCTTATTTTTTAAAAAGGCATAAAATAACAAGAAAGACTATCCTATCCATGTTTTTCCCTCTTCCTTTCTGACAAAATCATCATTGTGTAGTGATGGGAAAAGGGAAGTCACATCAATTATTACTAAGCTTATTACAATGAATAAGTACAGATAGTCCTTGACTGCAATTGGGCTCGGATTTCTAGTTGCTAAGTCATGAT
>NW_015386356.1:70987-73263 GCF_001527695.2 Protobothrops mucrosquamatus
TTATTTTTTAAAAAGGCATAAAATAACAAGAAAGACTATCCTATCCATGTTTTTCCCTCTTCCTTTCTGACAAAATCATCATTGTGTAGTGATGGGAAAAGGGAAGTCACATCAATTATTACTAAGCTTATTACAATGAATAAGTACAGATAGTCCTTGACTGCAATTGGGCTCGGATTTCTAGTTGCTAAGTCATGATGATCATGTCAAGGCATCCATATGACTGGACCCAATTTTACAACATTCTTTGTGGTGGTGATGAAGCAAATCATCACCAACATTAAGCAAATGCTGTGGTTGTAAATGTGAACTCATTCTTCCAAATGAGTGTCTTTTGCTGGAAACCAGAAAAGTACATCGGAAATCATGGTCGTTTGACTACAAGATGTTGCAACTGGTCATAAAGTTAAGCCAAGTGCCAAGTGCCCAAAATCCCATTGTGTGACTATGGGAGTGGGTTGCACAACATTTTACACAACCTGAAGGGCTTTACAGTCTGTAGAGCAGAGGTCCCCAACCTTTTGGGCACCAGGGACTGGTTCCTTGGAGAGAGGTTTTTCCGCAGTCCAGAGGGTGTGTGGTTTTGTGTGCTGCCTGCATCTCATGGATGGGGCTTTGCTTGTTTGCACAGACCGGTTGCTGGCATGCTGAGGCCCGGTACTGGTCCATGGACTGGGGGTTGGCGACCCCTGCTGTAGAGCACTCATCTTGAATCTGTGGTAATTTTCAATCTGTCATAATTTTCAACGGTCGATAAGTTGAGGACTATCTGTGGATATATTCCTGAATGTATTACTTGATCCTGAAAAATAAAACAAATCTGTTGGGGAGTTAAAGAAGAGCAGAAGTTTCTCCAAGGCTCCAATTAATGCAAACATTAATTTATTATTTATAAATAATAAAGTGATTTGAAAAGTACATAAACCAAGAAAGTATTTTGCTAAGCAAGCCCATTGTGATCCTGTAGTTCACATCTGATTAATCATGATGTGAAATTCACATTCTAAATGAAAGAGCAAAAAAGAACAAGACTGCCCCTGAATTTCAAACAGTATTTTTATAATCCGAGTCAAGTTACATTATAATTCCCTATGGGCTCTAGCACCAGAGAAACAGTGGCTTATGTAAAGAGATCTTCAAAGTGAAAATGAAACATATTCTCACTAGCTATGCAGTTGTCACAATAATAAATACAAAGATTCCCAAAAGAATACAGTGACGATTTGTTGAGAAAGAAAAATTACTCCTCATCTGAGTTGAAAACTATATTCACCCTCTAGCTTGAAGGTCAGCTTCCCATTATTTTCTGCCCCACTTTTTAAATGTTTGGCTCTGACTCGTCTGAAATTGTGTCCCTGGATCTTGATCATGTATCTATCTTGGATGTAAATCACATTTCAACATCTTAATCACAATGTAAGCATCAAGGAAACAGAATCTAATGTTATAAAACAGGTGGAAGTTGGAACATTCCATTAAGAAGGAAAAGGAAAAAAAGGTAATAATTGTGATAATTTTTTATTATGATCACAGACCAGCATTACAAATAATAATAATAATAATAATAATAATAATAATAATAATAATAATAATAATAATAATAATAATAATAATAATAATAATAATAATAATAATAATAATAGGCGCCTTGGGTGCAATCCCAAAACAACTGGAGCACCACTTGAACACCATTGGCATTGACAAATTCGCCATTAGTGAATTGCAAAAGGCGGCCTTACTAGGAACTGCTTCCATCCTGCGACAATATCTGTAATACCATCAAACATCCACATCTGCCTATCCCAGGTCCTTGGTAAGGACTCGATAGGTAGACAAAATGCCAAATCCAGTCTGAACATCTGATTGACTGTGCGATGATCCATAACAATAATCTTTTTCAAGCACACTGAAGTCAAGAAAAAGATTAGAGATGAATACATCAAGAGAGTGAAGAAGATCTTAAAGTCCAAACTCAATGGAGGAAATACCATAAAGGCAATCAACACCTGGGCAATTCCAGTCATTAGATACACAGCTGGAATAGTGGACTGGACTCAAGCAGAACTAAAAGTAATAAATAGAAAGACCAGAAAAATAATGACAATGAATCATGCCCTTCATCCACGAAGTGACATTGACAGACTTTATCTACCAAGGCAAATAGGTGGGCGTGGAATGCTGCAAGTACATCAGATGGTTGAAGAAGAAAAAATGGCTTTGGAAGAATATCTGAAGGACAATGATGAAGATGCACTGAAATTAGTATATCAGGAAGG
>NW_015386356.1:75217-102018 GCF_001527695.2 Protobothrops mucrosquamatus
GCAGTCATTGCAATTGATTGAACAAACATGCTTCAAACGAGCCATGTCTTATCTCAATGTCAAAGCCAGCATATAAAAATAAAATTGGACAGCATTATGTAGTCATTGGAGGGCATGCTTATTGTGTTAGACAAAATGCCATCATTATGTGCTTCAAGATAATTAATAGAAGACATTAAAAAAAAAGTTTCCCACAGGCAGATTCCTTCAATGGTCTTTCTCAATATTTTTGCAGTCTTGCAAAGCAGGGTATAACATTCTGCTTTTTTGTATGTTTTAGTGGTGGAATGGTCTATGTGTGGAATTTCAATCAGACCACGGGGAACAAGTTTAAACAGCATCAATTGCTGGCCTTCGTCCAAAGCTCCAGGGAGGTTCAATTTATTGTTCAGACTCTGAATGAAAGTACCTTTATTTCCACTTACAAAGGATGTGTTTGTCAAGGGGAATCACTGTAGATAATTTTTTACAAGATTCCATTTATCATACAGCCTAGATTTGCAAACATTTCCTCTTCCTCACAGCATCTAGCATGGGTGGGCAACCAAGAATACGCCAGATGTTGTTGAATAATTACTGAGTTATCTCATATTTAGTAAAGCGGGCCAATAAAACCAATGCTAAGTTATAGTAGAAGCTGTAGCACATCAACATTTGGATATCCACAGATTCTCCATGCTCGCCCTATGGCAAAATAAATACTTAGTTCTTTTTCAAAGATTTTCACCTGCAATATATGATTTAAAAAAAAATATGTCTGGAATTCAATGCAATACTAACTATAATTAACTGAGCATGCTTTTTCTTCCAAGTAAAAATGATCACAAAAACTCACACTATTATTTCAGCACTATGCCTCAGAGAAGAAAGTAAAATACTCATATTTTTAGTATATGTGATTTATAAAAAAATAAATCTGTGATGCTTGGTAGCTGTGGAGATACAAAACATATTTTCTTTTAAATCTATGGGACTAATAGCTTTCAAATGATAGATTGATTAGAACACCTTTCATTTTCACATGAAGTTGGCTGGAGAATGCTAAATGAATTCCTATCTAGAAAAAAACCAGGGTAGGGCACTTTTAACGTGCTAAAATTTCCATAATTCATGAAGCTTCTCCAGATAAGGAAGTTATAGAACAAAACTTTTAAAAACATTTGGAATTTGAGGTTTTGCTAGAAAGAAATTACCTTTATGCCACCTAAAATAACAGTACAGTATTGGAACACATAAATACTTTTGAAATAACCAAGAAAGAAAAGTATAATATGAATTAAGCAGACAGAATGTCATAATCATCCCAGTCAATGTATTTGCCTCTTGGTTAACTGTTTCATCATGAAGATTTTATTATAAACTGTTGCAAAATAGAAGATGATGATGATGATGATGATGATGATGATGATGATGATGGTGAATTAAATTTATTGGCCACACAACTCCAATGGACTCTGGACTTTAACTAGTAAGAAAGAAATAATTTACTATAGTATATGCACATGAAATCCATTTTAATTTAGAATACAACAATAGCAAAGAACCAAATGGCAAAACATGGAATAATCTGCAAATAAAATAAAAATAATTTTTTAAAAAGTTTTGTCACATTAGACAATAATTGCTTCTCATAGATTTTTGTAAGCAGCATTAGTTTGGTAACAATGGTTTCTTGCAATCGAATAATTTATTTTGGGATTGTTTACAAGAGAAAATTAACCTAAGAATGAAACTTCATTGTATTATAGCAATAATTTATCCAACCCAGCATTTAATGGAAAGTTAAAGAAAAACATATTTACGGATTAACATGAAGTTTCGCTGAAGTCCTGATGACAATAAAAACTTGTAATTTGATTCCATAGGATTTTCAGTAAGACAAACCTTAGACATGAAGACTGACCTGGAAGGGTGCTTACAGTGACAATCACTAGCTTCAAAATGGTAGACACAACAAGAGAATTGAAGTCCAGAATATTTTTATATGTGTGCAGGTGTGAGTGATACCTGTTAAAGGGATAGTGAACTGAACATCACTGACTCCTGCAATTTGAAGCCATTGACTGCCACTGTCAAAATTCCTGCTAGTGATTCCCCTTTTTGTCAAACTAAAGATCAAAAGGCAAAATCCTTATTTCCTTTTGCCATTGGAAATAGGTAGCATTCTTAAAGCAGCATCAGTATCTTTAAAGAGTTCCTTACTGGTGCAGTTATCATGTGACAAAGAATCTCCACCAGACAGCTGCAAGGAATGACAGAGAAAGAAAATGTTCTTTAAAAAGTCTGACATGTCTAATGACAAATAAAAAGACATAAAGAGTTGGGCCAACTAGAAATCTACTTCTGATAAGTAAATTAAAAAAGGTATCCTTTTTTTAAAAAAAAATCTCCATTTGATCAGTATTCTACACTAGTTTCCACATTAGTGTGCCTATTTCTATGTAAGAATTACATATTCTATAAAAGATAATAGGAGATAATTGTACTATTCAACCAGTCATTTAATGGCCTTTTAAAAATACTTGTAGCAAAAGAAGTGCTGATAACTTGATGTGTGTGTGAGTGAGAGAGGGGAAGAGGGGAGAGGGAGTGGGAGAGAGAGAGAGGGAGGGAGGGAGGGAGGGAGATGTGGTATGGATATAGTCAAAAGTGTTTTACTTTTACATTTGTCTTAATATTCAGTGGTTCCCTTTACAAAGGAATCATGTTCTATCAGCAATTATTCTAAATATAAGACAGTTTCATAATTATAGCTGTTTTTTTCTTTTAAAGGAAAATATTCAAGGTTTATTTATCAGGATACAAAATAGTTTCCAACTGCAGCTTAGTGAGGAATCCACACTAAAAAGGCAGTCACTCTAATTAATTTACAAGTGGAAAGAGACATGATGATTCATATATTATGCTATTGTGAGAACTTTAAAGAACAATTGTTGAATCAGACTTGGTACTTAGCACCTTCAGTTTGCAAAAAGATGAAAAAAAATTTTTTTCCTGTAGTGAGGAAAGCAGGATGTACTTCTTTATGAAGTTTTAATGTGCACTATAAAAATTACATCATTTATTACATATGAACTATCCTTTCACTTTTGACTTTACAGTGAGATAAAATGAAAACTCTGCTTTAATTCCTTTGTCAAAATGAGAAATATTGTGATAAAAAAGCAGAGAAAAAAATCATAAAATTTGATTGAAAATTTTAATGGAACACTTTTACACTCATAGGGTGCTTTTAATCTTACAGTATATATGTTTTGAAACTAGGAATATGCTATGAGGAGGAAATGTTAACAATTTGGAGTTTCATCGCTATATCTCAATCCCATCAAGCATAATGATACCATTTTAATGGCAGAGACACTTATCTGTATTTAGACAATGTGACAAATGTTCCTTCGCATGATCATGCTATAATAACTTTAACCCCGTAAAGCTAGACCAGATCAAAAAACAGATTCTGCCAGAAGATTAGAAATATATGTTATTGAGATAGGCTACAATAACAGAATCTTAAAAATCTTCTCTTCCCTGTCTCTTATAACCCAGAGAATAGCTGGGGAGTAGAGGGGAACAAGAGATATTCAGAATCTCTTTATAACACTGTTCTAGCTTTCTGGACTTTATGCATGTTTCTACTTACCTGGCATTTGCCTAATGGCCAATGGATTCTTTCTCCAAGGTCATCTCCCTGGCTGTCTGCAATGACTCACAGTTATGTGCTCATAAACATCAGATATAGACAACCCACTGAACCAGCTTGAATATATCTCATTAACACTGTCACAAATGCCTGCCATGGGGGATATAATTATTTCCCAGAAAGCAAATGATGATGTTATCTCCATCACATTCTGAAGTTCCTCAGAATAGTCTTTTCTATCTTACCTTCACTTTTCTGCCATGGAAAAAGGAGAAGCTTCCAAACACAGATGGATATGATAGCTATCACTATTTTATTTTGATACTGAAGCATTTTTTTAAAGAAAAGGTATGCTGATATGTGGGATTCTTTATTATTTATATTATTTAAATAATTTATTATTTTAATGATATTAAAATAAATTAATAATTAAATAATTAAATAGGTAAATGTTAGAGATAGGTAGAGAATCTAATAGATACCAAGAAAAGCCTTTGTGAACATATGGTACCCTGGGCATTATGTTCTTTAGCTGGATGTACTTAAATATATATACAGAACCATCTCTATGGTAACCAAATTTGTGATGGGCAAACAACTTTTCTTTTATAAACTACAATGCATAGAAGCCTGGCCGAGGTATGTCTAGGTCTTACCAAAATACCATCATCTTTTCATCATTGTTTGACATATGGGAGAGTTTCAAGTCAATCTACTTACTGAGATTACACAAACAACTGTATGTTAAAGATAGCCCAGTAAACTATTTTTAATAAATGAGACAAATGCCCAGCTATATTATATAGCAAATAGCTCAAAAACATAGCTAATATTTGCATTGTTTCAAATACAATGAACAGTATTTCCTAGTTCAATTAATCTTTTCTTCATAAAAACAATGCAGAATTTAAATGGTGTCATGTATAAAAAGAGCACCAAAATTAATTTATTGTAATGGTTCTTTTAGCATCTTTAGATTTAAAAAAAAAAAAGCTTAAAATTTTATACACATACACACCTGTGTTTGGAAGTTTTAGTTGAATGAGGTATTTTCCCCCCCTCACAATGTAGTAGTCTCTTGATCCTGATAAATGAGCCAAAAAAATGTCAAAGCATATTTTATTTCTATAATATTGGATTTAGTGGATTCTTTTATACATGTTGTCTTTCAACAACTGGAATTTTGATAAAGGTCTAGAAAGAGCAGATTACATCTTTGAAAATATTTCTCAAGGGGAATCAGTTTAGTAGTTCAATTTTTTCACAAGGTCAAGTATAGATAAATTTTTAAAGAAAGCATTCTAATTTAAGTTAAAAATAGTAAAGATGCTTATATCAATAATATATTTATTAAAGTAGGCAGACATTGTTCTCAAAATTCTTTGCTAATAGGTACTAATTAAACATGAAGATTCAGCTGTAGAGACGAATAGAAATTAATGAGTGTTCCCTTTGAAATAAATTTATCATGGCACACCAAGACAAATCTCATTGCTTAACTTAACATTGCCCTAGGTCCCACACATTAATTAATTTTCTGGACATCTTATTTGACTGAGAGGAGAAACACAATAGCTTAAGTTCCCCAACAACTGCAAAGAAAAAAGCTATGTGTCAGTATATACTTATAAGTAATTTTACATATGATTAGGCACAGATATGGTTTAGTATCCAAACTATGAGGAAACCTTGTAAGAAATGTTCATCTTTGGAGACAGAACTTATGATAGAGAAACTTACTATAACATAATTTACAGCCATACATACAACATTCTCAAAATGGGAAGAAAGAAGCCCAAGTGTCCATCATGTCCCCAATTAGTTATTGAAAGTAGTTTTCCAACTCTTTTAAGCATGAACATTCAGGAGAGTATGGCAGGGAGATTAGATCTTCATGGGGGATGACTTGTGCAATGGACTACTGTATGATAGCTTTCAAAAATAAGTAAATTTGGAATCAAGTAGGAAACTGCTGAAGTCCTCTACTGACATTTGACTGTTCTTAGTGAACAGGGAATATTCCATGGCCTTACTCTTTCCAAAATTAACTCAAGTTCCATTTTAACCTAAAAGTCCCCAAGAGGTCATGTTAATATTCTTCAGATTCCAATGCCACGACAACCAACTTTCTGCTGTTTAATCCAATATCTATGAGAATCTCTTTGATTCAGGTCTTAACTTGGCCTTTAGTGACCTTTGCTCAAAGTAAATAGAAACCAACTACTGTATATATAGAGAGATTCTCTCTTCTTGAGAGATTCTGGTTGTAATATCCTAAAATGAATTGTGACTGTCTTTGTCTAAATATTTCAGTTAGTGGTGGAATTCTATAATAGCTGCTTCTGAAAAATATATAATTTCCTGCATGTCTGTAGAGAAAAGGGTTTTAATGTGTACCTGCAACTCCTCAAGATGTCTGCTAGCTATGACTTGTCATGGACATTATTAATGCAAATGTCATGCATATTATAAGAATCACAGTCAAGAATCATATTGGATTCTTACTAGATTGTCTTCAGTACTAAATATATTTTCTATTCCTCTAGCCAGCAGGAAGTAACATTTAAGCTAAGCAAAACCTATAGATATATCTGTTCACTACTTCTCAGGAAGCTCTCAGTAGAATGTAAGATCTATCTGAACAGAATGTCTGTATCACTAGAGGGAAAACATTATATGAAGAAATTTTATCCAAAGAGAAGCTCTGACATTCTCCCATCTGTCTAATTGCTCACTGGATGCTATGCCTATATCAATAGCAATTCAATTTGCAACAATATATACATATCTGTAGGGATCAGACCCAGCTAGTCCCTCAGGAAAGCAAAACTCTTGCTTTCATTAAGTTGAATCAAAAGAACTTTTACTGAGAGAAAGAGGTTGCAGAAAACTCAGGCAGAATCTGAATGTCCCACGCAAAGCACAAAGCAATTCCTTTGTTTACCCCTATTCCACCCTCCTGACCAGTCTACTGGCAGCCAATATAATGCTGAGAATATGTTTTGAGATTGCTGAGGTTCAAGTCAGATAACAAGTCACTCTCAGGGCATGATGGCCTTGGAACCAAGCTGGAACCGGCTGGGAGGGAGTCTGCCCTGTCTCAGAGAACAATCCCCCTCCTTATTTCCCAAGATTGCAGTAAAAGCAAAAGCATCCCAAAAATGCCAACCTCCCTCCCTTTCCCCTGACAATATCACTGATTTGACCATTATATTTTGAGTTATTCAATGCATTATGCAATGCAGAAAATAAAGCAATTAAAACAGAAAGACCAAAACAAATCAGATAACTAAACATAGGGCATTTAGATTGAATAAATATTTAGCATAATCATATTGAGCTGTGGATAATGGTGTCTTGAAATTATTCAGTATATTTATGATTGGACGAGACAGTTTCATTGCATTTCTTTAGAAAGAGAAATCTGCCAATTCTTTTTTAAGTACTGGCAACATAATCTGTTCTCTCTTTCTCCCCACTTTTCAGGTTAATTTTATTGTTGATACTTTATTTGTTTATCTTTCTGATGTATGTGCCCTTTCCCCTCCCCCCCAGAGATCAAGATGGCTTAAATGAGGTTATGCCAGATATAACGACCTGTGAGTTAAGTTAGGTTGAAAGAAAATGATTAGCTCAAAGTCATGAAGTGAATTTCCAGTAGACCTGGGAACCAGCAACTATGTTGATATCTTTTGCATCTTTCATAATGCCCTAGATCTACCATCATTAAAAAGTCTCTTAGAAATGGTGCCTTTGGCAAAACAGTGATAGATATTGTGCATGGCACAAGCTCAACTTTTTCATTTTTGCTGCAAGGAGATAGAAGGAAAGCAAAGTTAAAACTGAGAAGTTCCCTTAGAAAATTCTATTTTAAGAAATTTGGGTTTGCTCTATGCATTACAATTCATGCAATATATAGACTGGTCCTTCAATGACTTTTGCCAAATCAAATCTATTCAAAATTGAGCCTTAGAAGATTAAAGCTGGTGCTTGAAATCAAGATTTACCTCTTGTGATTCAGGAGGTTACACTAATGAAGGGGTTTTAACTAGGCATGTAAAAGAAAATCTGTCACAAATTCAGTGGGAGCAAAATGGCATAATTTTCCAAAATAGAATCTGTCATAGCTTGGATGGATGAATAGATAGAATGGGCAGCAATTAATGATGTTTTTAGCATCTATCATTCTTCATAAAAAAAATCACTTAGTGAAACATAAATGGAAAAGGTACATTTTAAAAAGTTTGGGCAAGTTGCCTACTAAAAAAGTCATACACAAAAGATAACTGCATTAAGCAGTATGTATTAATGAAACTTCAATACAAAATTTTGTATTAGGGAAACAAGAGTACCATACTTTGTATATTAAGAAACTGCTAAGAACAACAAATGCAGATTATCTTTTTTTAAAAATATGCAGCACTGACATAGACTAGATTAGACTGACATGCAAATCCTTACTTTCAGCAACATAATCTGCAAACACAGTTATTCAGTAGAGACCTGCTGTTTGAAGATCAGAAAACAAGTAATAAAAGCAGTGAAAGCAAGTCTAGTCACTCTGCAACTCAACCAACAAAATAAAAAACTCCAACCAAAATAAGTCTGTATCTAAACTAAACACACTAAGGAACAAACAACAGATGAAAATGCAAAGGGTCTAGAAACAAGTCTAGCCACTGTGAAACTCAAACAACAAAAATGAGAAACATCAATTAAAGGAAGAAGACTGAAATCAAACTGAACGTAGTAAGGAACAATTAACTAACCTAAAAAAATGAATCTTTAGAAAAAGGCTGATGGTGACATGTCACTCAAAAAAAATCAAACCCAGTCTAGTCTAATCTAGCTCCATTGATGCTAAACAATTAATTTCATAACTTCTCCTTGGAAGGAAGGAAGTGAGCAGATACTTGGAGAAGGGACATCATCAAATGTATCAATTGCAGAAAAATGTGGGACAACCAGATGGAATCATAACTGGCTGACAAACCATACTTAACATGTAGTACTCAATGGAACTATATGGTGGGAAGTATGGGGTACCTCGAGGTTCTTTATTAAGCACAGTACTCTTCAACATCTTCAACATTTTAGATGAGGGGATAGAAGGGGAACTCATCACATTTGCAGATGACACTAACAGCCAACATATTAGAAGATGTTACAAGGGTCTTGACAGAATTGAACATTGGGCCCTATCCAACAAAATGCAGTTCATTGGTGAGAAAACTAAGAAAAACAATAAAAGCCAAATGCATAGATATAGAATAGGGGTACCTGACTCAACAGCAGTAATTCTGAGAGGGGTCTAGGAGTCCTAGTGAACAACTACTAAAATATGAGCCAGCAGTGTGCTGCAGTTGCCAAAAAAGCCATTGTAATCATAGGTTGCATCAACAGAGGAATAGCATCAGGGTCAGGTGAAGTGTTAGTACCACTTTATATTGCTTTGGTAAGATCAGTGGTGGGATTCAAATATGTGAACAACTGGTTCTCTGTGTGGATGCTGCTTCCAGAAGTCCATTCTGGGCCTGGGCAACAAAAAATTAGCTACTGGTTCTGCCGAAGTGGTGCGAACCAGCTGAATCCCACCACTGGGTAAGACCACACTTGGAATACTGTGTTCAGTTTTGGTCACAATATGAAAAATATGATTTTTCCCCATAAGACCTTTTTTACACTTTTGCTGCTATTTCTTTCAGCCACCTCTAAATAGAAACATGACTTCTGGGAAAATATTATGCTGTGATATCTTCATTCACTCATTCATTTTATACCCTTCCTCTCCATATAACAATATTTAAAGTGGCTGACAGTTTTTTTTAAAAAAGAAAGCCAAAAAGAGTTCTAAAGGTGAAAGCAGAAATTCAATTAATACTAAAATTATTTGCCAATTAAAAGCATCTCAAAGAGATGTGTCTTCATAGATATTTCTGAATGCTGAATCTGGAGGGGGAACGTCTGAGGTGCATTCCATAAATGGGCCTCTGGTAACAGCAACTACTTAAAAGATCCATTCCTACAGTTTATAACAGTTGGACAGGCTCATATAGGAAAGATTTGAAAGTGGAAATTAAGAAGAACAAATGCTTCATTTATCTCCGGGGGGGGGGGGGGGGAAATGTCTCTAGTTTGCTTTTTAAGCACTGAGGCCATTTACTGCAAAAGCTATAATAGAGTTGAAAGGGGGAAATTAAAAACAAATTCAAAAGATTTGGGGTCACAGGAAAGTGGGAGCTGTCACTAGTTGAATGTCAGGTTTATAGCTCTTTATGGCAGATACTCAAGAAGACTCTTTGGGAGAAATCTCAGCTTGCAAGCAGAGTTTACAAAAAGCAGTTCATTAGATAGCTTGGTGCCAGTAGTAGTCACTATATGGAGTGACTGTGACATAAATGCCAGAACATTTCCTTGGCCTAATGCTTTGCAAATTATAACTTCTAAGTATAAATCAGCTTTCAGTGGACTGAATGCACCTTCATTGAAATGAGAGAATGTATATCTGCTAAAGTAGCACCAGGGAGTTATATACAAATATATACTGTTTGACGTAACTTTGCTCAGTGTAAATGTAAGCTTTTTCAATTAAAAATGTATTATATGAAGTGAAAAAAATATTTAAAAAAACTAAAGATCACCACTTCTCTGAGACTAAGACTGCTCATGGGTGTAAATGAAATGCAAATTAGGAAACTTTGTAAAGAAAATATTCATTAAGATGGCACATGTCTATAATCATTTGACAGTTTTATGCCATTCTGGAATATATTCTGTTAAAGTAGAAATAATTTTCATTATTTTATTATGGCAATTGATAACCCCTTTTCAAGTGAATATTATGAAATAATGTTAATGTTGGTACTGTAGCAGTCCTAAAAACAAACAAACAAATAAGACTTAGCCCGTCTCCAAAATACCTGTTAACATTCATTCTTGTTCCAAGCCATCTTTTACCAAACTGATCACAATTGTTTCTAACTGCTTCATCAACCTTATAATTATTTGGCTTTGTTTTTGGAAATGATATCAATTCTTGAGAGGGAAAAGACTTGTGGTTCCTTCTCCCTCCTGCCTTTCTTTAGATGAAATGAACAGCTAAGACAACAGTATTTGTTTATGGGGAAAAACTGGAAATTCAAAAATAAGAAAAATACTATTGTATCATGTCTTGATCACACAATAGATACCTTCAATCTGTGGCATGATGAATTCACTTTTTAGGTTAATTTGACTTCTCATGTTATATTTAATCAGGGGCATTTACAGGTACAGACTGCAGCTTCAAAATGGTAGGTAGGACCAAACACTTAAAGCCCGATCCTTCTTAATGCCACGTACACATTGTCTGAAGTAAAAAAGATTACTCCGAAACAGACGGTAAAACTTTGATCATAGACAATGACGTATGTAAGGAGGGGAGTTAACTAAATATAGAACACCGAAGAAATTTAATAATATAAAACCTTCTTAAAACTTACTTAAGAAGTATGTAAATGATTTACTAGACATTTAATTTCTACAAATCGGGATTTTTGTTTTATTTATTTATTTGTAAAATTTTTAAAATATTTTTAAAAGTATTTTTTTTAAAAAAAATAGCTCTAAAGTTTCTGTCTGTGCAGTGTTTTTCAAACTGTTTTTAAAAGTTTAGTTGTGCTTTTTAAAGTGTTTTGAAAACACACAATACAATAAAACAACCTAAAAAAAAACAGCAAAGCCCAAATATAATACATTGCATCAACTGGAAAAATTCAATCCTTCCTCCCTGGAGAAAAGCTCAATCTTTTGTTTTTCCAGAAGTTGGATTATATTGGTGATGGATGAATCTTCAATAGGCCTGCTGAATCTCTCTCTCTCCTCTTTTTCCTTCTTTCCCTCCCATCCTTTATAATATTTGCCTGAGCAAAAATTATTTGTATCTATGGAAAGTCTCAATCATTTGTGTCATGGTTGTCTCAAAGGTTTGTTTTTCCAATACTTCCTTAGTTTTCCTTTGAAAACATTTTGCTTCTTCAGAAGCTTCTTGGATAAGAAGTGAAATGTTTTAAAACAAAAAGCAAAAAAACCCAAGAAAGTCCAGTTGTATTTTGGAATAAGCATCTTTGGGACAACCATGTCTTTACATTTTTCAAGGGAAATAGTTTATGTTTGCTTGCATCCATGATTCATACACAATCCACTTTTGTGTTTCAACATCCATACAGTAGATTATAAGACATGGTAAGGGAAAGTTTGAGGTATTAGATGCCAGATGGAGACTAAACACATTCCTTAACTTGTTATAGAGCAGGCATATCAAACTCGCAACGTCATGTGATATCGCACAATGTATTGCGACTTTTTCCCCATTGCCTTCAATGGGGTGGGGCAGTTTTAGCGTAACTCATCCGGCCCGTGGGCCAGCAGTTTGTCATAGAGTATTTGTTGAAGACAGTATAGTATTTGTTTATAGAGTATTTGTTGAAGACAGTAGTAATTAAGTCTGTATCAAACACAGGTAATTTAATTATAAGGTTATGACGACTTAATGTTAAGAGTTATCGAGTTCTTTCATACGGATTATCATTCCTTACAACCCCCGACAGTAAGTCATTGTATTCAGTAACTTTAGATCATTGTGGGTCACTAAAAAGAACGGACTAGAGAAAAAGAAAATTAAAGTGTGGGAGGGTAGGGTGGAGATCAGACCGTGAAACTTACGTATATTCAGTCTTCTTGGTTATTCCAAATGCTTTCACTGAAAAACATCACTAGACCTAGGTCCAGTCAAAATACTGGAATTAAATTGCTGCCCATGCAAAGAACAGGAAGCCAGTTGTCTGCTCAGACTTGAAGATGGTTTTGCATGAGTCATGGATTATATGAATATATGGCTGCACATACTTTACATTCAGGTCTAGTCTGCTTTTTATGCCTGCTCTGAGATTGGACCTGAAGCATTATTTACTAACTGTGAAGTTCCCAGCCCATGATACAAACAAACAGAAGATGTAGCAAAAATACAGTCTCCATGACAGATGAAATGCCTCTATTTTGGGGAGAAAAGGAATTGATGGATCTGATCTAAGCACATCCATTAAGTTCAAATAGGGAGATGCATGCTGGATGCATACTCATTATTCTTGTTCTTGCCAGATTGAGCAGTTAATATAGTTTTCAGCTGTGTTAAGTTGATTTTCCATGTGATTGGATGCCTGGGTAAAAAATGGTTCTCAATAATTCATGCTGAGTGTTATGCATGCCTAAGGAAATATGTATAAATCCCACTTCTTCTTATCTTACTAGTTAGTAAGATTGGCAAGGCTGGAGAAAGTGGGGCAGGGTCAATGCACATAGATGTATTGTGGGAAGGATATAATTGGTATCTCTTTGACTTCACTTGCCTTGCTCATGCTTAATATTTGAATTGGCTGTGAACTGTCACAAAGTTTTTAAAGATCTTGAAATTCCATTTTAAATATTTAGGGATCCTATGACATGACTTCAAATGATTCAGTCTTTGAAACCTCCTCTATAATGTCTTATTCTTTACTATGCCTATTATATCAAGATTGATGAAAATTAAGGGATATTCCTGTTTATAGAATCATAGAATCTCACAGGGCTGGAAGGCACCTTGAGGTTTACTACTCAACTCTCTACCCAAAGCAGGAGTCCTTATAGCATCCTGAACAAATGGTTATCTGATCTTTTCTTGAAAATGTCCAGTGATGGAACATCCAGAACTCTGGGAGATAGGCTGTTCCATTGATTAATTATTCTCATTGTCAGAAATTTTTTTCCTTAGTTCTAGGTTGCATCTCTATGCAATGAGATTTCACCCATTGCTTCTTGTCCTGCCCTCAAATACTTTGGAGAATAATTCAATCCTCTCTTCTCTGTGACTGTCCCTCCAGTACTGGAAGCCAACTATCATATCACCACTAATCCTTCTCTCCATTAGGCTAGATTTGGTTAGTTCCCTTCATTATATGGTTTAGCTTCTTTATTATTTTTGTTGCTCTTCTCTGCATTCTTTCTATGATCTCAGAAATCTATGTTTCCAGATTTTTTTCTGGAAACCAGAACTGGATGCAGTATTCCAAGTAGGTCTCACTAGTGCATTATAGAGCAGTACAGGTAGTCCTCAACTTATAACCACAATTGAGTCCCAAATTTCTGTTACTAAATGAGACATTTGTTGTGAGATTTGCCTCATTTTATGACCTTTTTGTCACAGTTATTAAATGAATCATTGCAATTGTGAAGTTAGTAACACGGTTCTTAAGTGAATCCAGCTTCCCCATTGACTTTGCTTGTCAGAAGGTCGCAAAAGATGATCACATATTCCCGGGACAGTGCAATCATCATAAATATGAGTTAGTTGCCAAGCTTTTTAATTTTGATCACATGACCACAGGGATGCTGCAACAGTTATAATTGTGACAACCGGTCATAAGTCACTTTTTTCACTGCTGTTGTAACTTTAAACAATCACTAAATGAACTGTTGTAAATTGTAAACTGTTGTAAATTGAGGACTAAGTGTACTATCACTTTTCATGATGAAAGAGTGTTGGATGCAAAGGCAATGTTTGAAATACACTGGGTAGAAATAGTTATTTATTACTATCAGAGAGCTTCCTAAATCAGGGTGTATAAAAATGCAGATTTCTCATGCAGCCTCAATTTTAAGGTCCTCATAATTTCCCAGAGAGAATGAAGGAGGGTCTTTTGTTGTTGTTGTTGTTGTTGTTGTTGTTGTTCAGAATGGTTTAGAATTATTTTCAGAGGTGCATCTCTACCCCTGTAAAACAAAAACCAAAAGAAAATTGGCCTATTTGGCCATACAGCAAAGCCTGGTCCAACTCTCAAGCTACTAGAGGTTTTGCACTCCAGTCCAGTCATTTGTAGTTCAGGGTGGATTTCACACAAGAGTTGAGAAACTGTGGCCTGCCAAATATTGCTGAACAACAGCTCCTATAGTGAAGCCTGAATGGCTAGTGGTGATGCAAGCTAAGAACAACCAAATATAGAGGAGCACAGATTCCCATTTTTAAGTAAATAATGTGATCCATCAGCATATTTATTTGGTCAGTTAACAATGAATAAGTTTTACAAAGGGAGGAATTGTACTTTGTAATTTCACTGCATCTAATATCCTTGGGAAATCTAATATTATCAGAGTTATGAAAAGAAAAATCATGTAGAGATGTCTTGTTTGGCTATTGGCAGTGCTTTCTGATACAAACCAAAGATAATTGATTTGTCATTCAGCCAACCACACAATATTAAAATGTAGCAATGCTGAGTATGCTAAATTTAAACATACACTACAAAAATTTGCTTCAAGTGGGCAAATAAGTAGAATTGTTGATGCTATAACTTTATGACATTCAAGAACTCATGGAAAGTTTGAAATCTGTTTTAGAAAATTTTTTAGATCAGTCTTGAACTGATATTTATTTAAAAAATATATTATTCCTTTCTCATTCTCAGAATGGGTAAAAGAGAAGAAAATAGGGATAGTTTAGGCTTAGTGACAGGGAATTTTGCTTTTGTCAAGGATGCTAAAATATAGTCAGTCCACTATCAATAATCTTGTTAGCAAAGAGCTACTGATATGTAATGGCTTATAATTACCAAGATGTGTGGGGCTAAAACTGCATAGTTCAGAAAAAGGGAAGAGATTAGGAAGTACAAAGTATGTTATTACAATTGAAGGTGTTCTTATATTAATCTTGCAGCTTCCAGATTTATAAAGTTTATAGTCCCCATGGTTCTTAATTAACATTTACCCATTACAACAGTAACCAAGTATATTTTAATAGTGGGCAAACTATCTTTAATATTGTTCAATATGTCTGAGAGTCAAGAGCAATAGGAAAAGCTGTCTGTTTTTCATCTGTGTTACTGTGTTTTGACCCGTAGTTTTGTTCTCCATTCATTTTTGAATTGTTAAAATCTCTGTATCACAGATTTTATCAGAATAGAAATTATTTTGAACAGTGAAGACTGGGTGATCTTCCATAATTATGTGAAAAGATCTGATTATGCAAGTATGCTTGAGATGGTTCATAAAATAAATAGCTGTATATTGTCATAAATTAAAGCATAAGACATCAATTAATAAGACCATTTCGTCACTATACATAGCAAGCCTCTATATAAAATAAATTTCCTTTCCCTGTAGTAACTGAGGACCTGTAAAATATACATTACATTTCTCCATTGTATGCTATATAATTATATAATCTCAGTCAAATCTAAGTACCAATTGAGTACTGCTGAAAAAATTAGAAGGGAGAGAATTGGTGAGCAAAGGAAAAAGACTGGCTTAAGTTTAGTTCCAGCTAGAGTATTTATGCAAACCCCATAACAACTAGTTGCCCACATTCAGTACAAATATATCCACAATTTGTTAATTTTCATAAAGACCTGACCTTTTGATTATTGCATTTAGGAAATATATCAGAAGATATGGAGCTGAAACACTTCAATCATCTCTTAATTATTTTCTATTGCCATTAATCAAGCATTTGTTGAGAACATCCTTCCACTCTTTTTGAATGGACAGGTGTTGTCATCATGTCTGTATAATGTTTATTTGGAAGAGTGCAAAATTACTCCTCACAGAATTATAAAGTGTTTCTTCTTCTTCCATATTCGCCCACCAAATTTACATAATACAAGATAAATGTACTGCAAATTAGCAAACCTGCTGGCTGGTGCTTGTTTGAAGTGTTGTCTTAAAGTGTTGCTACATATGTTACCAAAACACTTAGAATACGCACAGCACCCTTTTTCCTGGACCAAAATGGTTTATTTTCACCTGGCAAGTATGAGTGTGACAATGTCACTGTTGATGTCCAAGCAACAGTTATGTTTCTCCCTTTTTTAACGCTAGTACCAAGAGGTTAATTATTTATTTTTGCTTCAAAACCCATAATTCTTTTCATGTTAAATTTCTGCAGTGGGGGAATTGTTCTTTCCTTCCCTCCCTTTTGCAAAAGCATGCCTTTCTATTTTTAACTATCATTCTATATTTTTCTTTATATTCTTTTATGATGTGCAATCTGTTTTTGCAGCAAAGTGGAAGAATTTTTGTTGCTGTTAAACAGAAAGTAAAGTGAGTGTGAAAAATTTTGCCTCGTCACTAAAATCATTTGCTTTTTAATTTTGTTATATTGGAAAGTCAGAATTGGAAAATTTGCTATGGAAAATTAACAGGATATAAGCTTATGTACTTCTAGGACAAGGCTTCCAAAAATAATGCTATCATCTAGTCCTTGTTTTACTTATTGCAGGAAAGATTCACAGCAAATCCTCTATCTCTTTTGACTCCTGGCAGGTAGATAGACGATTCCATATGGCTTTCTTGGCAACAATCTCAGAAGAGATTTTCTATTGCCTTCTTCTTAGGATTAAGGAAGATGACTAGTCCAAGTCCACTGAATTGGCTTTATGGTTGAACCAGGACTCATATCTCCTAATTTCCTGCCTGGTGCCTTTAACCACTATAAGAACACCATAAAGCCTAAACCTTAAAGTTTTAAGTGCAATACCATACCAATATACAGTAGATGTAGGTCCAAATGAGCACAGCTAAGGAGCTTTAGAGGAAACAACTGTTACATTTCTGCACATGCCTCTTTCTTTGTGTGTCCACTCTAGACTGTATTCTTGTGCCTATGCAGGATATCTTCTTGTGTTGCTCTGAATTAAAATGTGTGATTAGCATCTGCTTGCAGAGATAGATACAGTAAGACATCTACTGATAGGATTATCCCTAACATCTCCAGAGTCAGGCATATTTTCTTTCTAACACTAAGAGACATGTACCAGCTCTAGGTTGTGAAGATGCATGTTGTTTTTTCCAAGAAAAAGTGACATTTCTGCTGATGGAACCAAGATGCTTACTAATTATTTCTTTGGTGTGCTTTGCATCTGACACAACCAGACAGGCTTGGATGAATTGTCTTTTTTTCTAATTTGTATCCTAACATCATAAAATCTACATAATATGGTAAGTCAAAACTAAGTATTATTCATTAGTGTGATGCACAAACCAAATTTAAGCTATCTTTGTCAGACCTTTCAGAAGTTTAGAGTGTTAAATGGCAGAGTATGAGAAAGGTCTGTAGAGGTAGCCAATTACTTTCTCTTATTCATTGTCTGAGTAAATGCCTATCCTAATATGTTCTCCTGAAAATAAAGAGATTATCAAAACAACAGACAATCTTGGGCTTTGCCCAGGGCATAATTTGGGATATAATTTGCTGAACTAATTTGAAGAAAGGATCAGTGGTAAGAAACGTAATTCATATGTACTGCAAGAAGAAAGTTCCCACCATGAGATATCTGAAATCTCAAGGGAAATCATGAGAAAAAGTAGTTTTCATGTACCTTTACACAGAATTCTCAATAATTCTCAATACACTTTCAGAAGTGTAAAAAATGAAAGGTATATACTAGGTATTTAATAAATCATGTAATTAGCTTTTACTTTTTAAATGCACACAGATAAACATATATTTCAGAATGAAAGATTTCTAACAGTACTAAAGTTTAATTAAGCAGATTTTTTCAATCATTAGTAAACATATAGAAGTATTGATTTAATATTGGATTTTTAGATTAGTTTCATTGATGGCTACCATAAAAGCAGTATTAGAGTATTGGAGCATTTCGTCCATTATGACTGACTCTAGTTTCATGGTAGATACATACCATGAAATTTTAAAGATAAAATTTACAGAAACCACAGGAAAACTTAATATTTCTCTCATTGACACATAACTAATGTACCAATGTTGACATATAACTAATTTATATAAATTAGACTTTGTGATAACAAGTTTAATTCAAGAAACTAAGATGAAGAGAGTTTCCCTACTTCAGTTATAACACCTATTATTTTTCGTCGAATTGAGGGGAACACCCCACAAAAAAAAGATCATTGAAATTTCCACTTACCACCTATGTAGCTTGCTGTAGTGTTAGGAAAGTTGCTTGCTTCAAAGGTTGTCCTATGGAAAGTTCATTTAGCAGTTGGTAGTATTAATAAAACCTACCTTAACTCCATTTTTATATCATTGACTACTAGCCATAAAACCATTTCTAGGCTATCGTATTCGTATCCCATGAAAAGTGTTTACCAAAAAAGCCAAAACAGAACTCATTTATATTTGCTAGTTAAATATATACATTTTCTGGCACATTTGCATGTGAAAATGAATCGTTTATACCATTAGTTTCAGTTGTAGACTAGATTGCACCCCAAATCAGATTCGCAGATTGTGTGCTGTTCCAATTCCCTCCCCCCAACGTACAGCAAGGGTTCTATAGGTGTTTATTCAGCCCCTTCAAACAGATCCTCAGAAAGCACCTCCATTGCATAGGTCCAGATTCTAAGCTCAGCATGGCAAGAGCCACTGGGTGAGTGAGTCCAATGGGCACACACAATGTCCAGGAAAGCAATCCACAATTTGAATAGATCAGGATACATGGCATGAGCACAAACGGCACAGAACTGGGTATGTTGCTTCAGCAATACTCAAGTCCTCAGCATGGGATTAAGTAGGCAATACCGGTGCAGCCTTTCAGGAAAGGTGAGCTTGCCCCCTCATAGTAGTTTAGCTGACTGGTATTGTGCTCTATGTGTCCTTGGATCAGGAGGAGGTGTGGAATCCACCTCCTTCTCATTGCTAATGGGAAGCAGCTGCTCCCTGTCCTCACCTGAGCCTCCTGGCCAACTTGCTACAGCTGTGGCTCACTTCTCTCAGCCTCAGCCTCAGCCTGTCACTCATTTGATCAACCCAGCTGAGGCTGCTTCATCAGGCTAGCACTCTCTGAGCCCCAAGCCGACCAATACTTGACTCCATGCTTTCCTCTGCAGACTCAAACTCACCCTCCTCCTCTGAACTTCCATCTGGAGATGGGTCTGAGGTCAGATCCATGACAGATTGTTAAACAATCTTCTCTTCCTCCTTGCTACAAGAATTTTTATAAGACTTGGTATATCTTAATTGTTGTAGGATATCAATTTGCTCTATTTTCATTCATACTCTAGAGGAAACTGAGCTTTGAAGAAGTTGGTCACTTGATAGACTAGACCAAATTGCCAATGGCAAAGAGTTGAAGAAGGATTGCTGAAGGTTTATGTTTCAAAGTATTGTTAGGTTTTTGTACAATAAATTTAAATAATAATAACAATAATAGAGTAATAGGCATGTTGGATACAAACCCAATACAAATGGAGCACCACTTGAACACAATCAGCATTGACAAAATCACCATCAGTCAATTGCAAAACACAGCTTTATTTGGAATTGCTTATATCCTTTGACAATACCGTTAACATAAACATCTGCCTATCTCAGGTCCTTCCAGAGGACTCTATAGGTCAGGGGTGTCAAACTGGTGGCTCAAGGACCAGATGCATCATGCACAAGTCATGCCCATCCCAGCTCCGCAAAGGCAAAAAACATCACAATATGTCATGATATGTAGTGTGACATGATCGAGTTTGACACCCATGCTGTAGGTGGATAAAAATGCCATATCTAAACATCTGCCCGACTGTGTGAATCATCATCATCATCATCATCATCATCATCATCATCATCATCATCATCATCATCATCATCATGATAGCATATGTATAATATGCAGAATTCAGATACTAATTTATTAGATCATGATATATAGCAATTTAATAAGTTATACTGGATGGATATTTTCATGACTGATTCAATTGGATCTTCCCTACTCATGAGAGCTGTTAATTGGATTTTAAAAAAGATTTTGATTTTTCCCCCCTGTGTTGTGTTCATGTCTTCAAAGATAACACCTATCTATTCAGGCAAAAAATCAAATATCTATTAAAAGCTATTGCACGTATTTCAGCATTTCAGGGTTTAATTAACTGGAATTAAATACAGCTGCTAGATTTCCCTCCTCCTATGTATCATTATTAGCTGCTTGTTGCAGCACTTCCAAATTCAGTTTTTTAAAAAACTCTCGGAAAGAACACCTTTTATAATTTGTTTTTTGCAATTTATATGTTATATTCAGAGTATTCAAGAGCATATTGGCAGTGAGGGGATAAAGACTCTGCAGTATGTGTGTATGTGTGTATATAAAATGTACACATTAAAATTTCTGAATATAAAACCAAAACACCGACAAACAGTATTGGTATTAAGTATTTCTCAGTTTTGTCAGTATACCTATGCAAAGGCTTAAATAATTTATGTCCAAAGTCAGCAATATCTTCAAGCCCTGGATTGCATGTTTCAGGACCTATCCCCAAAACAAAACAAAACAAAACAAAACCCTGACATTTTATGTCTTGCTCCTGGAACCTCATCAAATCTGCCTATTCTTCTCCAAAGTCTGATAAGATTTTATCATTTTGAGCAGATTACAAAATCTTGTAAGGTTTGGCAATCTAAGAAGGTTTTAGGTGTTTAAAAGATACTATTTTTGAAATATGCTATTTTATTGGTCATTTATGTGTCCAAATATTGGATAGGAATTAAGAAGGCAGAAAAAGCATTGAAAGAACAATAGATCAACAAAATAAAAGCCAAAGAAATAAAAAAAATACTTTGAGGAAATTATAGCAAACCCTGCTATGATTATTGTCACTTAAATCAAAATGAAAGAATTAACTGTACTATTACGGTATATTAACAGTGCATACTGAGGAGCAGAACAATTGGCTTTTGCTACTTTTTAAAATAGTTTTTAAATCTTGGCTTGTAAAGCTCACCTTTCTGGCAGATTCATGTTCTTGTGTGCACATTTAAATATTCAGTTTCTTAACATTGCTGAATGTTCCTAATGCAAGTTGGCTGCCTCATAAATTATCAAAATCAAATATAAAATGTCTGAAGAAGATGGCAAGCACTGAATCTTGGGAGGGAAGTTGTGAAGTTTTTTCTGAGCTTGAAAATTCTAGCTCTTCCGTTTGGTATATTTTATGACCTCAGAACACTTTATTTGGAAGTCTACATCACAGTGACATTTATAGTCTAGTTTAGAAATAATGTCAGTTTTTGGTCGTATGCAAGACACTTCTCTAAAAAAAGTAAAAGTAGTTATCTTAACTTACGTCAACTCCTTCGTTTTTCGATTCTTTTTTTACGTTCTCCCTTTCGACTTTATCCTATACCCTCATCGGTTGTGTTTTTCTTTACTATGAGTTCTGACAAAATTTGTGGAAAGTTGATATAGCAACCAACTGGAGCTATATATTTTCAGCATTCTTCACTTTATAACCAAATAAATTGAAATATTTCACTGTCTTCCTCAAGGAAGATAAGTCTGTAACAACTTTTGTAGGTAAATATACCATTAATTATTACAATATATTAATAAATTTATATTTTAAAGTGTCAAGGAAGAGATTAATTATAGCAGCTTTCTTCTGACTATTGTTCTTTATGTTTTTCTAGATATAGTGCAGTGCCACAAGGTTTTTACACATTAACTTATTAATATCGTTTTATTTATTATTATTTTTTCCTGGAAGCTCAAGTTCTGCACATGCAGCCCAAACAGCTCTAACAGGAGTCATTTCTCTCCTTCCTTTTAACAATTGCAGCCAAAGGATCTTAATCTGTTTGAAATCTTGTATGAGCCTCTAGAATAGAAGTTTTGCTATTTTCAAAGGGAGAAGAGACACCAATTGGGAAAAAAATCTTTCCTCTCAGATTGCAATTGGCCCCTAATATGCCCTTACAAAATCAAAAGTCAGTTATCTGCATCCTTGTGTAGACCTAAATCTTAGAACAAAATAATTGGCATCTTCCAAGATTCCTGGGATATGAAAGTAAATATATTTCAGGTATAACTATAGAATACTAGATTTCCCTTTAAGAGAGAATGAGTGTATGTCTCTCTCTCTCTCTCTCATTCTGTATGTGTGTGTTTGTGTTTGTGTCCGGAGAATTAAAGGGCAAATCCTAAACTGCTTCTGACAAGAGGCTGCACATTTTAAAAGAGATTTTATGAAGCCCTTCTGAGGGCATCATAAGATAGGAATAGTGAGGCTTTAAAGATGACAAGTGCTGAGCAGGGAATTACAGGCAGTTTTAAGACATAAAGGGGAGTACCTAAAGTCTTATATTAGTTTAAGGCAATTATTTTTTACTCTAAACCTTCAATAGCCAAAGAATGAACTGAAAATATAGGCTCTGCCTATTCCGGGCTTCTGTGGAAGTCATAAGAGAAGACCTACAATTTATAACTATTGCTCAAACAATTATGGCAGGGTGTTAAATTGTGATCATGCAATATTGGAATTCAACATTATGCAAGCACAAGCAATAGAACACACTCAAACTAGAGTCTTGGAGTTTAAGAAAGCTAATTTCAACAAACTTAGAGAGAGCTTGGGAAGGATTCCATGGATGAGAACCCTCAAGGGGAAAACAACTCGAGAAGCTTGGGAAATTTGGAAAAGTGAGATTATAAAAGCCCTGTCTAGCACAATACCAACAAAGAAGAAAAATAACAGCTCTCAAAAGAAACCAGCATGGCTGCATAAAGAAGTCTCTGATAAATTGAAAGATAAAAGGGACAAGTATAGAAAGTGGAAAGAGGGGCACATAACTAAGGCAGAATATCAGCAGATAGCCTGAGCCTAAAAGCTGAAGTGAGGAAACCTAAGGCTCAAAATGAACTAAGGCTTGCAACAAAAGTAAAAATAACAACAAAAAAAGCTTATTTCAACATGTAAAAAACAAGAAAAAAGTTAAGGAAATAATTGGTCCACTAGTAAGAGAAAGTGACAAGCAAGAAGGTGACAAGCAACAGGGAGAAAACAGAACTACTCAACTCATTTTTTGCATCCTTATTTACACAAGGGGAAAAAACAGTCCAACTTATCACAAATAGTACCGGAAAAAAACAGACTGGAAACACAAGTTAAGATAGCTGAATGTAGTTCCCATCTTCAAAAAAAAAAAAAAAAAAAGTGGATCCAGGAGACTACAGACCTATCAGCCTGACCTCAATAACTGGGAAGATCTTGGAAAAGATAATCAAGCAATGAATCAGCAAACACTTAGAGGCAAACAAAGTCATTATCAAAAGCCAACATGGGTTTGTCAAAAACAGATCATGCCAGACAAATCTTATTGCATTCTTTGACCAGGTGACAAAATTAGTGGACCAGAGGAATGGATATAATTTACTTGGACTTCAGTAAGGCATTTGATAAAATAGATCACAACCTACTACCTGATAAGATAGAAAAATGTGGGTTAGACAGCATCACCACCAGATGGATTCATAGCTGGCTGACCGGCTGTACTCAGCATGTGGTCCTCAATGGAGCTGCATCTACATGGAGGGAAGTGTGTAGTGGGGTGCCCCAGGGCTCTGTTCTGGGCCCAGTGCTCTTCAACATCTTTATCAATGATTTGAATGAGGGGATAGATGGGGAACTCATCAAATTTGCAGACGACACCAAGCTGGCAGGAATAACCAACACTCCAGAAGATAGGCTTAATATACAAAAGGATCTTGACAGACTTGAACATTAGGCATTAGCTAACAAAATGAAATTCAATGGTGAAAAAAGTAATGTTCTACATTTAGGCAAGAAAACCAAATGCACAGGTATAGTATAGGTGGTATGTTGCTCAATAGTAGGGATCTTGGAGTCCTAGTGGAAAATCACTTAAATATGAGCCAGTAGTGTGCTGCAGCTGCCAAAAAAATCCAACACAGTGCTAGGCTGCATTAACAGAGGGATAGAATCAAGATCACGTGAAGTGTTAATACCACTTTACAATGCCTTGGTAAGGCCACACTTGGAATACTGCATCCAGTTTTGGTCACCACGATGTAAAAAAGATGTTGAGACTCTAGAAAAAGTACAGAGAAGAGCAACAAGGATCATTACAGGACTGGAGGCTAAAACGTATAGGAACGGTTGCTGAAATTGGATATGTCTAGTTTAATGAAGAGAAGGACGAGGGGTGACATGATAGCAGTGTTCCAATATCTCAGGGGCTGCCACATAGAAGAGGGAATCAAGCGATTCTCCAATGGTCCTGAAGGCAAGACAAGAAGTAACAGGTAGAAACTAACTAAAGATAGAAGCAACCTAGAACTAAGGAGAAATTTCCTGACAGTTAGAACAATTAATCAGTGGAACAACCTGCCTCCAAAGCTGTGAATGCTGCAACACTGGAGGTTTTTAAGAAGAGACTGGACAACCATTTGTCTGAAATGGTATAAGGTTTCCTGCCTGAGCAGGGGGTTGGCCTAGATGACTTCCAAGATCCCTTCTAACTTTGATGATGATGATGATGATGATGATGATGATGATGATTGATGATGATGATGATGATGATGATGTTTTCTTGCTAATAATTAACTAAGGGGTCTTACTTGAATGATTAATTTTCTCCTGCTTGTTCTCTATGAAAACGTTTTGGGGTGAGTGGTAAATTGATGGATCCTTATCCAATTATTTAATTTAAATTATAGGATTTTGTTTCTAAAATATGTTTGAGTTATTCATTTACAACCATGTCATACTGCAATAAAATTAACAGGATAAATGTTCAAATAATATTTTGTGTTAGCCATTATAATATCCTTCCTTTATTTTCCCTCATTCTATTTTGATCACAAGTTTGTTTGTTTTTTTAAAAAAATGATTAAGTGGAATCAGTGTTTTGTGAATGTAAACAATAGCAAAGTTTGTATTAAGGAATGACTCAAATGTTTTATAATCATGAAAATAAAGTCATGTACTTCTAGAGTAGCATCAGACTTGAATTCCCTGAAATTAGATTTGCTTTTTTGGCATCCCTAAAAAGCTGATTTAAAAGATAATTGTTTTATTTTTATTTATTGTGGTCCAACTGATTGCACGTTAATCCTGTACTTCCAATTTTAGGCTCTGTAGGATTGAAAAGTGGTATATATACAACTGTTATTGGTAAATAAATTTTAAATTATTTCAGGTATAACCTAAAATGGAAATTTTATATGAGATTGAAGGCAACAAAATATAATTTAAATCAATTTGAAATTAAATTCAGTGAGACCTGTGATCATAGGCTTCATGGAGAAGCATCAAAATATGTGGAACAATTTTAGTTTGTGACTGAATGACATAAAAATAGCAAGAAGGGGACATCTGTTTAAAGAACATTAATCTAGAAAGTTTGCCAGTGGATAATTTGATGGGGGAGGGGGGGAGAGCCAGAGAGAGCGAGAGCGAGAGACAGAGATGAAAGAAGAGAACCTAACACTTTACAAATTGTCTAGAAAATTATTGAATCAAATTACTTACTCAAAATTTAAAACAAAAGCCATTTAAAAACTGTTTTATCGACAAAGTTTTTAATATAGATTGAAGGATCGATCGATTTCTGACATGTATTTTTAAACCGGCAAATCTGTGGGTTTATTGGCAAGATATTTTCTAGGAATGAGATGTTATATCTTATTTGTGATCCATTTTAAAAAGTCTGAGAAGAGTTGCATCACTACTACTCATATACAATATGCTAAGAATGAATCCTTGTGCCTGTACAGAAGTAATAGAGATAATGTCTCCTCATATCCATTCATACAATCACATCTCTTTTTGTCATTCTGTTCTTTTCCAAGCAAAAAGTAACACAATCAAGATATCTGCAGTCTCTGAAATGCTCTGATAGACATGGTTTCCTGGCTGATAAAAATCATTGGACAATTATCATGTCAGTATCAGAAAACTCACTAGCTTGATCAGATTTGTGACAGAAAATATGAATCAGTGTTCAAAACTACAAAATACATTGAAACTCTGATTTGTTTTCAGGCTGGTTCAAAGTAATTTAGAGATCCCTGACTGAATTAAATACCTTGAACCAATCAATCAAACATTCAAAGAATGGTTTAAAAATGGTGATTCAGTGACTGTCCTTTAAATAAAATTATCAATTCAAAACTTTACACAGACTTAGGAAAATACATTATGACAAGTTACATTATGTAAAGTCATACATGTCTGGCATTAAACTTGTAGATTTAGAATGCAATTCTGATGCTGCTTGGTTTGTACCTATCTTATTAAACTGCAGTTTGTATCTTTCCTTTATCCTTCTATTTATATGTCCCTGTTATATTCCTGTTAATACCAATCTGAAAATTCATTGCTAACTCCA
>NW_015386356.1:102652-111463 GCF_001527695.2 Protobothrops mucrosquamatus
GAGGACCGCACTTAGCCACTGACAGGCTGAAGGTTTTATTCCCAGAATGGATGCTTCAGGAGGGGGAAAATCAATTATTCAATTCATTAAGTAAATTAGTCACCATATGCTGATTAATTTCCCCTTTGTCGGTTCAAAATGTACAAATTTTCATTGTTTTCTGCAGGGGACCTAATCTTTCAGGAACTGATAGGCCTATGATAACTGGCAATGGTGCCTCCTCCTCAGCTTTAGATGTCAGAAAACATATATGGCAGCAGAACCAGCAAAGGACCCAGAAAAAAGGAAGGTGAAAGCTATGAAAAGAAGGACAAAAATCCACAGAAAGAAGACCTAGAAACTCCATAACTAAATATCCTTGCCCATATATTATATACACCAATGATATGAAATCTACTGTGAGAGCTAGTTTCAGAAGGTCACTAAGCAAAATTATTGCATTTGGTAACTATCATTCTAACCCAAACACTCATTTACATCATGTAACTGGAAGAAAAAGGTGCACAAAATTTAAAGCTTGATTTCACCATAAATAGAATTTGCATTTGATACATGGCGGCACCAGAATTCTTTCAGAGGCTTAATTGGCTTTTCTATAATAAATCTGCTTACCAGAGATTTGTGATATTGAATGCCTGCTTCCAGTCCAGCATTGTCAAGAAAAGCCTGACATCTATATAGAGTTCTACATGCCATAGGGGACATTAAGCTAGTGAAACTATATCTTTACTGGAGTGGGTGTCTGAACTTCAAATTTATAAGGATTACTGGGTGAAACTGGTACCTTGAGAGTGAAACTCCTATAACTGATATCTTGAGTATGAAACAATCTGTGAGGCTGCTGGTGGAATAGATTTTCTTTAAGAAAAGCAAACTGCAAATTAGAAGGGGCTTCTCTTCATTAAACTAGACATACCCAATTCCAGCAACCGTTCCTTATAAGTTTTAGCCTCCAGTCCCCTAATCATCCTTGTTGCTCTTCTCTGTACTCTTTCTAGAGTCCCAATATCTTGTTACATCGTGGTGACCAAAACTGGATGCAGTATTCCAAGTGTGGTCTTACTAAGGCATTGTAAAGTGGTATTAACACTTCATGTGATCTTGATTCCAAGATCACATGAAGCCTAGCACTGTGTTGGCTTTTTTGGTAGCTGCAGCACACTGCTGGCTCATATTTAAATGATTAAAAACTAGATTTGTGAAGATGGATATATTTGCTTTATTACCTACTAACTCTTCCAAATAGAAGCTCTCTATATTAAACTATAAATGAGGATGGGGGATCACGAGTCTTTGCTTTTAAATGTTTTGTAACATGATAAAGGACTCTTTTTTTAGATAGGAATACCACACGTTATTAAAATATTCTGATTGCTCTTGCCTCGGTTTTTCTCCTCTCCTGTTATTTTTATATGTTTGAATGTCTAGCAATGTGGTGCGATTAGGAAAGGAAATTTTGAATTTTTAAATTATAAACTTACTTGGTTAGAGGCCATTCATAACTTTCCATCTCAAAAATTAGGTTTTAAGGTTTTATAATAAATAACCATATACCTAAATACATGTAGAAACATTATCAGCTCTTGATATAAGTGTCCTGTTAACTCAATATATTGCAAAGACTTCTTTTATGTTTCTATAGCTAAACTACTGTATCTAGACAGAACTCTGTGCATTCCTTATTCTGTTTTGTGATTTCAGATGGAATGTAAGACCTCATGGATGCCTCAGCTAAAATAATATTCAACTAACATAAAACAAAGAAAATTACATTGCCTCAGGTATATCCTTGCTCCATGTTTTCATAGAACAGAACAGATTCTGAGAAGAAGATTCTCAGAAGCGGACAACATAGAGTACATGAAATTTCATCCTCAGGATTGACCATCCTACTTGTAGATAGGCTGTTTTGATGCAGACTTTCTTAAAATGAGAAAAAGAAAAGTCACAGCCTGGCTAGCAATCCTAGATCGATTCAACAGATGCTGACTTTCCAGTAACATTAATAGGGGCCCATTGCTTTATCACATTTTTGGGTGTGCATGCAATTTTGCAGTGTAAGCAAAAGGAGGGAAGAACTTGCAATACAAGGCTGTGGCATCAATTGTGGCTCTCTGAACTACTTTGATTCTTCCCTTGCCACCCCACAGATGCTGTTGTATCTTTGTTTTCTTTGTTAGATGATTTCTCCTAGGAGCTTTTAACTAAGGTTGTAGGATGGAAGTGGTGAGATTAGAGATATATATTCACAATGGGCCAAATTTGGAAAGTTATTTCATCATCTCCAATGGTTTCTGCCCTAATGGTATGTTGTGGCAAATTAGATGGGCTCCAGGTACCTTCTATAAAATGTTGTCATATTGTAGTTCTGGGGAAGCATGCTTTCTTTGATGTGGTCTCCTGTGGAACAATATCTCCCCCCAGAGAAAAGGATGGTACCTTATCTCTTAGGATTCTGGAAAATTCTTAAACCTGGCTTTGGTCCCAGGAGTTAACGTATTTTTATATTTGGGGACATCTGTTTTCTCTTGTTTTATTAGTTTTGTGCTACTTAGTCTGGACCATCTGTGTGGCTTTATGTTTTATCTGTTTATTGATTTTGTTGTTTTGTTTTGTATGCCAGCCAGAGTCCATAGGAGTTGGGTATCTATAATACATTTAAACAAATAAATACTTAAAAATTTCACATGACTATTTTAAAATAGAATTTTGTATAAAGATAAAAAAGTTGTAGAGATATATAGTTATATTAGTTTACGTTACGAGAACGTAGTCTTGACATATAGATCTTGTGTGTTGATTCATAAATATATATATGTAAAGTTTTATTAGAAATTCAATAACATGTTGAACAAAACACCGTACACATAACACAAACACACACTGTTTTGCTATGCTTTTCGGTTCATAATGTAAAAAAGCTAAGAAAAAATGTATAAATAATGACAAGGAGTTAAGGTACAAGATACTACTCTAATGTCTGTCTTGGTATTCCTGAAAGGGTAAAGCGATCAATATGAAAACAGAAGAGAAATCTACTTTCCTTCCTAAATAAATAAAATTATTCATTTTAAAAATCAGAAGTAAGCAGTCAGTACTAAAGCTATTACAAGCATGTATGAAATGGTATGGATTTTCTGTCTTCATCCAAGAATATAAGCTCCAACTATCTGCCATTCAATTCTGCTAAACTCTAGCTAGATGTAACTTACCAATAAAATATTAGGCTACTTGTCTATTTTCTTTATCACAAACAAATCCTCTTTTCTTTTTTTTATATGTATGCATGTATGTCTTTTTGCAGTATTTTACAAAAAAAAAACTTGTAGAGAGGAGGTAAACTAAGAAAAATGAAAATTCATGATAAACTTCTTAGAATAGGAAGTTTGCTTTCTTTTTAAAAACTATGTTTATGAGGTAATACAGATGTAGCTGTATTACTAATATATAATACTACAAACAACTGCCTCTTTTAAAAAGCAATTTTAATTAAAATGTTTTGAAAAATAATTATAAAAATATAGCAAAAAGAGATCTCTAAAAATATTTCCAAATGCATAGCTTTTCTCTTCCCTACACCTTCAGAATTTAGGGTAAAATTGATCCAGGCTGCTTTAACAGTTTGCAGATCTGTTCCCTATTTTCCTTTCTTTACAATCCTTCTGGCATATGCAGTGTATGGAGATAAATAAACTGGGGTGAAATTGATCAGAGTCAATTAGTTAAAAGACCTGGAACTGTCTAAATGAGGCAATTTTGAGAGAGAAAACCACCCCACTGCCTTCCCTCTATCAAACAAGCCAGCATGCAAAGTTCAGACTGTTTCTTCTCTGTGTGACTTGTGTGGGCTGGCAGTTTTGGGAAAAAAAATAACAGCTCTAGCATGGAACTTCCCTACTCAGAAAAATAGTGGAGGTATATGGAGAACTATGTAAATGCAAATATTTGCTCATGAGATGAATTAACCTTCAGAGCAGTGGTCCCCAAACTTTCCAGCTTGGCGACCTAGCCTGGTGTGGAGGGGCATGTGAGTAGCATAGGCACAGTACCATTTATGCGAGTGGTGTGAGCGCACACTCTCCACTTGCACAAATAGAGCTTTGTACGTGAGCAGAGAGTGCTTGTGCTCGCACACAATGCTCCACTCGCATGAGCTGCAGGCACTTGTGTTCACATGCAAAGCTCCAGTCATGTGAGCAGATGTCACTCAGGTGCAAAGCTCCATTTGTACGAATGGAGCTTTGAGCTTGAGTACAAATGCCCTTTGCTTATGTAAGTAAGCCCTCCACTCATATGAGTGGAGCTTCGCTCATAGGTGCATGCTTGCCCACCTCTCGTACAAGTGGAGCTGTGCATGTGCTAACACATCTCTCTTGCAGCCTGGTTTTGAATAGGCTGTGGACCAGTAGTGGGCCACAGCCCAAGAGTTGGGGACCACTGCTCCAGAGGACTCATCTAATATCCAACCTGAGTTTATACCATAGATGATAGAACTAGTTATTATTTATCCAGTGATGTTTCGTCTGATTCTAAACTCAGTGAATATTTGCACCCAGGCTCCTCATAATTTTGGAGAAAAGTTAGGAATAATTAGATATGCATCAATTTTGTTTTCTTCTATATTTGATTAAAAAAATAAAAATTACATAGCTCTGTAGTAACCAGAATAAATATGCAGTTTGTTCTCTGTCATCTTTACCTGTTTCAAGATATTCTCATTCAAAATAAAACATCAAAAAATCAAATAGGTGCAATCCTGACTAATAGCTATTAAAATAAATATTTGGTGAGATAAAAGAAAAAGAAAATAGCAACTAACATTATCAGAGAAGGAAAGCCAAAATTTCAAGCCATGTTTGTAGATTAAGATGAATCTACAAACATGGCTTGATAACATGATCTATTAAGATATTCATCTGAGAGTCCTTCAGAAACAAACTTCATTGTTGAATCAATTTAGAAAATGCATTGAAGCTGACTTCTCCATTTTCAGTCCTATAAGGGTGAAGTTTGGGTGAGGAGATTCCTATTTGTAGCTATAAAACTATCAAACTCTTCACAACTGAAGAGTGAGAAGATTGGATATTTTTATAGATGGTTGAAGATCCACAGTTTTCTTTACATTCTTCCATGTGACCTGCTAGCTACAGGTGAGCAATACTTCAGCCATTGTCTTTAATATCTCAGAGCAATCTTATTCCAGGTCAAGATCAGGTTGCAATTGTGCTTTCCTGCTCTATTTGAAAAGTGATGCTTCCCCGTTTGGGTGGCCTGAGTCTGTGTGTTTCTTTTCAGGCATTTTAATATAATGTAGAAATACAGTTAGTCACTGTGTTTAGCTGTCCTCCATTATTATTTTTTGGACCAAGGAAAGGGACATTCCCAGCTTCAGCTTAAACTGAAGCATTTCAATTTCTTCAAATTCCTGATGGAAGAAAAGAACTAATATTATTATAAAATAGTTCCAATTTTAAGTGGAGAAGTTACAAGTTTTTGTCTTTATCCTCTGCAAAAAGCTGCGATGTCTGCTTACATTTTTTACAATGTTAGGTTATTTATTTACAAGGTTAGGCATAAATAAGTAATCAGGCCCTCAACTGAACAATACCTTGGTAGGTTGCTGCTTCATATGTCTAATTCCTATATAAGTCCTATTTAATATGTTCTTAAAGCAAAAGCATGATGGATAATTCAAAGTGAAAAAATAGTAGATATGATAAAATTCAATGTAAACTACAAGAGAAGTCCAGTTTCATCCACATTTGGAAAACAGAGAGCTCCATTTACACCCTTTAATAAACTGAGAAGGTGAACTTTCAAAAGTCTTATTTGAGATGTCACAATGCATTGTGGGGGGTGTTTCTATTAAAAATAGCATCTTATTAAATATATTTTACTATTTAACCAATGTTAAATGTCACTTGATAGTTCAAATAGCTGTGAAGAAAAAGAGTTCACTAAATATAACAGAATTCTGTATTACAGGAGCAGAATGTTTTTTTTCTTCCTCAAGGGTCACAAAATATTATGCTGGCCATCTTTTACCTTTCAGCTTATAACTGCAGAGGGAATTTCTTTTTCATTCAAGAAGCTTCCTTTTCATATCTGAAATACTTCATTTGTCTTTTACAGTTGTGAATATTTCTTGATGGAAAAATCCATTCTATTTCTCACCCTCAGTTGAAATAGTTCTTACTGCAAATGTATGCACATACACACACTTCCAGTCAAAAATCTTTGACCATTGAACACATTTGAAGATTTATTCATTAATTTATTCATTTATTTATTTGATTTCTATAGATGCCCATCTCCCAATTGTGGCTCACAATTCAAGTTTTAAGTTGTGCTCTCTTGGCCCAACCTTTCTACAATTGTTGTTATTAGAATCTAATAAAAAGAGGGTCCTCCAAGACAAATGTGCTGTAAATGTGACATGTAAATATAATTTGGAGTTTTGTAAAAACATGTAAAACGTAGTTTTCTTACATGAGTATAAAAAGTCAAAAATGTATGTGTGTGTTACAAAATACTACAAAATTATTTGAGGAAAATAATTCTGCAAACCTATTTTTCCAACCAACAAGAGACCAGGCAGCATCTTATGCAAATGTTTTATTGTCCCATAATATTATGAAAATATTCCATTTTTTGGAGTTTTTTTTATAAATTTTATTGGTTTTTAAAACATAAATCACATAATAGTTGGTTAACAATGTGTTTACTTAGTTTACATTTGTAAGGAAAGATCATTAACAATTGATTTCTATAATTCGTAATCCACATATTCCAACAAATGTCTCTTAAATACTCTCTCTGGTGGGTCCCATCATCTATATTCTAAATTTTTATTTAATATTTTCAATATGAATCAGAGAGTTTTTCCGTCTATTTTCCCCCAATCAATTGTACAATTTATTCCAGATTTCATAATAATCTATTTCACTCTTATCCTTAAGTTCTAATGTCAACCTATCCATTTCCGCACAGGATAAAATCTTATTTATTACTTCTTCTTCTGAGGGTATCTCATTATCCTTCCATCTCTGTGCAAAGGCTAATCTTGCTGCTGTTAGCATGTGTAATAATAGATATAGGGATCCTTTATTTTATCTATCCTTAGTGATACCCAGTAGAAAGAGCTCTGGTTTTAGCTCAATGTTCTGCATTAGTATCTCTTCTAGCCACTGTTTTATCAAATGCCAATTTTTTTGTACTTTTGAACATTCCCACCACATATGGTAGTAGGTCCCTAGTGATTCTTTACATTTCCAACATTTCTGTGAGGACTTTTTGTCCATTTTAGCTAATCTCACAGGGGGGAGGTGCCACCTATAAAACATCTTATATAAGTTTTTTTTGTACACAGTAGCTAATGTGAGCTTCCTATTCCTTTCCCATAATTCTTGCCAGTTATCTAAATCAATACCATAACCAAAATTTTTACCCCAAGTTAACATTGTGTCTTTTACTTGCTCTTCCAACATATCCTGTTCCAATAAATATTGATATATCCTTTTTATCTCTTTTTCCTCCATTCCTAATAGGATTTTATCTAATTCTGTATGCTCAAATATTTAATTTTTTGATTAATAGGTTTTATTCTAATTATGCTGGTGAACTTAATCATCTATATCAAGTTCAATCCCTTGCAGAGTCAATCAGTATTTCAATTACCTGGAAACCACTAATGACTTTTCTGTCTTCACTTGTTTCTGTTGGCAGTCATTTAATACAATTTTGATTCAGCCTAATTTAGATACCTTCTTCTACCATGATTCCTGAAATTAAATATCCCTTTGCAAATTCTTAAATTAAATTTGGACTGCCTCTTGGAATATCACTGTCAACATAAAACCATTGCATGCATCCAAGTTGGGCTTTTCCTATGTCATTATTATGTCTGGATTATAGAGTTCAGGTGGGGGTGAGGTGGGAGAATCTAGATAATGCTGTTTCCCATTCCCATTTTTTATGCTGTTTTGTTCAAGCACAGAAACTTGTATTGTTCAGGAAAGAAATAAGGAATAACTGTAAAATCTCTCTTGATTGATAGTTGGAACCATCAGTCTTGAAGAACCATTTTTTTTAAAAAAAAATTACTTCATAATTTTGAATACCAGGCCTTGGGATACTTCAGGTCTGAAGTAAAATTATTATTACTGGATATAAGCTATTCGAGCAAATTGCCTCATGTAATTGACTGATGGTGATTTTGTCAATGCTGATGGTATTATTATTGCTGCTGTTGTTGTTGTCACTCAGTCAGCCAGATGTTTAGACTGGATTTGGAATTTTTATCAATCTATGGAGTCCTTGTCAAAGAACTAGGACAGACATAAGTTGTTATTATTCTTTCTCTGAACAAAGGTTGCTGTCCACTTCAGTGTATATATCCACACAATATTAAAATAGCTAAGGATAAGCAGAAGCAATTGCCAAGTTATATTTGAAAAGACAGACATCTAAAGAATCAGCAAAAAGGTGGGAGAGACTATATAATGTGGCTGCCAAAGAAGAGCAAGTCTCATTGTTAGGTCAATGATAGAAAAGACACATCTTTTACCTTCTGACCGCAGTGCATGTTTCAAAACTTTATTACAAGAATACAGCTCTCTGACATCTTTCTGCTTGCTTCAGTTGATTTCAAGCTTTAAATATTTTGGTGACTATTCACTATCCCTTCCATATTTTTTTAATGTAGTTCTGTTACAATATTTAGAGTGATGCTCTGCCTCAACAGTTTTTGTTTTAATCAGTTTCATCAAATTTGAGAGGAAAGTTCCATGAAGCAAAATTGACTGCCACTGT
>NW_015386356.1:112968-115755 GCF_001527695.2 Protobothrops mucrosquamatus
CTCTCTGACATCTTTCTGCTTGCTTCAGTTGATTTCAAGCTTTAAATATTTTGGTGACTATTCACTATCCCTTCCATATTTTTTTAATGTAGTTCTGTTACAATATTTAGAGTGATGCTCTGCCTCAACAGTTTTTGTTTTAATCAGTTTCATCAAATTTGAGAGGAAAGTTCCATGAAGCAAAATTGACTGCCACTGTACCTCTTGCTTGCCACTGTGTTTTCTAAAATCACACACACTTCAATAGAACAATTGTTTATTTCATGCTCTGTATAGTTCAAGTTAGCTACTTATATTATTAAGACATTTCTGGACTCCATTTTGATAAGCAACATTTTATTCATAGTCCTAGTCCAATTTTTAACTGTTATATTGTTAACCGTTAATATATTATATTAACTCAGTTATGAGTTAAATGGCATCAGACAAACTGGACAAGACAGACGTTTTGTAGTCTGCTCATTTGAAAAATGTTACTAGAACACTTTGGGGGTCCTAGTCACGAAAACTGACACCGGACCCAGAACAACACAGTACGCCACCACCATTCACCCTCACCAGACCCAAACCCAAGCCCAAACCCATCCCTCAGACGAAATGCAACCACCATCCAGAAGCCAAACCACGACGACATCACCAGCTGCTACATCTCCTCTGACCCCCACACAAAGCAAACAGACACACACCATGAACACAGAGCTAGACCGCAAACTCAGAGCCAAACCAAAGCCTGGTATGCTACATCACAGCCTTCTGCTCTGGACACCACATCACAGAACTCAGGAGGTTACAACACTAAAGCTCAGGATGTTACAACACAGCCAACCACCCAGGATGTTGCAACACAAAACTCAGGATATCACTACACTAGATCTCAGGATGTAATCACACAACCCATTAGCCAGGTCGTTATAACACAAAAGACTAATGGGCACACAGCCAGCACCTCAACTACTCAGGATGTTACGAAACAGCCAAACAATCCGCAAACAATAACTCCCACACAGCCAACCAACCCACCTACAGCAACTAAGCCAGCACTCCACACACCCCCACCAATATTTATAGAGAGACGACAGCTCCGATCACACTTTGCTTGCACAAGCACGAAGCCGAAGACCCCAGTCTGAAGGTGACAAGTGGGACCTCATCGAAACGTCGCCAAGATACTCTCAATCTTACAAGGGAAAAGACCCGAATACACCAAGACTTGCATACCTGTACCCGTGAAAATCTACGAGTACAAATATATATATATATATATAGGGTGCAAAGACGGCTACAATATAAGGAGTGCCCTCCCATTGACTGACATGGACCCCTGAAGATGCCGGCAGAAAAGCCGGCGAAAGCTTGGGTCATTATTTATTTATTAAAACCTTTTTAAAATTTTAAAGGGTTTTGTTTTCCTGATGCTCATTTATATTTATAAGCTTTTATCATGAACACTCCCAGGAATCAACTGTCAGTTTTTAACATTGTTTTTAAGATATATATATATGTTGTGTGTGTGTGTGTGTTTTCTGAGGTTTTTGCGGGTGTTTGTATGTAGGTCTTTAGTTATTCGGGTTTTCTCCCGCGTAGAATTAGAAGTGTCTTGGCAACGTTTCGACGAAGTCACATTCGTCATCTTCAGGCTGGTGTCTTCAGCTTCCTGCTTCTGGGAGTAGTGTGTGTGATCGCAGCTGTTTCTTCCTTTTAACTGCCAGTGGGGTTTGAGCTGATTGGGTGGGAGCTTGGCTGTGTTCTGATTGGGTGGAGGTGTGTTCTGATTGGTTNCATTCTTTGTGTTAGGGACTTGTTTGCCAATAAGGGCGGGTTTCCAAATGGCTGGTAGGCGGGAGGTATCATCTCGTTTATTCATGCTGTGTGGGCGTTTTTCTATCTCGATGGCTTCTCTGATTATTCTGTTGTTAAAGTGTTCAGTTTTGGCAATAGTTCTGGTCTTTTTAAAGTCAATTTTATGTCCTGTGGCTTTGAATTGCTAACAAAGAATTAAGGGAGTACTGGGATATCTATTTCAAACTAGGTTGAGCTGATACAGGCAAAAGACTTCTCTTTCCCATTAATTCTTTGTTAGCAATTCAAATTTTGGAAAACATATGATGTCGCAGTTAAGCGACTGCTGCCTGTGGATGGCTCTAGGTTGAGCTGATACAGGCAAAAGACTTCTCTTTCCCATATTTGGGCCGACAGGGTGCTCTAAAGGAAAAAAAGGCATTCATTCTCTTCCCCTGTCTCTTGTAGCTAACAAAGTGAGAAAGAGCCTGTGGCCTAGTGGCTAACACCTCTGCTTAACATGCAGACAGCCCAGGTTCGAATCTCAGAAGGGTATGTCTGGCTGATGAAAACCAAATAATGTTTGAAATAGCTATCCCAGTACTCCCTTAATTCTTTGTTAGCAATTCAAATTTTGGAAAACATATGATGTCACAGTTAAGTGACTGCTGCCTGTGGATGGCTCTAGGTTGAGCTGATACAGGCAAAAGACTTCTCTTTCCCGTATTTGGGCCGACAGGGTGCTCTAAAAGAAAAAAAGGCATATATATATATATATATATATATATATATATATATATATATATATATATATATATATATATATATATATATATATATGGTTAAAAATAACACTGAAGACAAACGAGTGACTCCTGGGTATATCCATAGTAGGAAACAAAACGTGAGCACCAGGAGGTTGTAAAACAGTTAAAAGTTTTCATAAAACATTAAAAACCTTTAAAAGAATATTAAAAAGGACCTAGCTTTTGTTGGATCCTACCAACA
>NW_015386356.1:118712-121263 GCF_001527695.2 Protobothrops mucrosquamatus
CAGTTAAAAGAGAGAAACAGCAGACATTTCATATTACTCTAAGAAGCACAAAGCTAAAAGCACAAGCCTGATGATGATGAATGTGATTTCATCGAAACGTCGCTATGATACTTCTAATCTTACACGGGAGAAAACCCGAATGACCAAAGACTCACATATATATATATATATATATATATATATATATATATATATATATTTGTTTGTTTGTTTGTTTGTTTGTTTGCTATATGATTGATAAGGGTTTAGTATGAGATAGAATCCATGCCTTCATTTACTTTTTCCATGGGATCAAATTGTAGACAATTGTGAAAGGCTCCAAAGTGCCTGTTTTCACAGACGTCATTGCAGAGGTTTTAAAGCTAGGTGCTCTTCACTTTTAATATAGATTTTGGACAACATAGACAACAATAATTGTCTTTACATAAGGAGTAAATCTTAGCATGTTTGAGACAGATAGGTTGAGATATTTTGTATATGTGTGTGTATGTATGTATATGTATATATTTGACACCCATCTCACTCAAATGCTCTGTATATATTATTGTTTCAATCAGATATAAGAGATCCACAGTGTACTTTAAAGGACGCTTAAGGTACTGATCTTGGTAATCTCATATAGAAGATAAATTGACAGAAATTATGGAAACCAGACAAATTCACTACAACCTAAAGTAAGAACTGCAATGGAAGATTATATACTGCTGGCACTAGACTTCAATTACATTGGCATATATTTATCAAAATTATTCTTACAAAAGTTGAAGAGATTGTAAAAAATAGTCATTTTTTAAAAAATTGTGGTGAATATGTAAAAAAGCTATATCCTTTGGGTGTTAAATTTTAAGGACAGTAAGTCCCATCACTAAATATAAAATTAAATGATCTGCAGAATTAGACTTTTTGCATTTGTTTACTGTACCAAACCTGATGCTTAAAAATAAGGAACTTATTATCATTTAATAATACTAGCTAAATTAATACTTGCCTAACACTGGAAAACTCTAGAGTTGGGCAATGAGGATTAACAAAACCTATATAATTGCTACATTAGAAAAAAAAATCACAAAGTTCAAATAGTGAGACATCAGAGGGAGGAACCATAATTTTATCAGATTTGGATGAATTTGATAACCACTATTTCCTAATAAGTAAGTTCCCTTACACAAGCAGCTTTAATACAAAACAAGAGGACAATATCAGAAAAAGTAAGTTTCATATTAAAATTGCCATGTTTTATCTGACCTTCAAAATTCAGAGTCCTCAATAGAGGCCAGCAAAGAAATAAAGAACACTTTATCCGCTTTTTTCCATCTAGTGGTTATTAGAGTTTTTACAGCATAGATATGGCATGCCTAATTAAAATTGCAATTTAGAAAGAAACAGCATGCAACACTGTATTAGTCGATATTCAGTCAGAAGTAAGATCTCTTTAATTTGCTATGGATTATGCCCAGTATAGTGGAAATAACTGGATGAAACTAAATTAGATAGATTTCCATAAGATTTCATTCTAAGGAGAAATTCATAGAAGTAGATGGGAAGATTATAACCCTATGCATGTTTACCCAAGAGTAAATGAGATTTTGTTGAAAAATATACTTTTAGTGATTTGTGACTTGGCATTGAAATCCTGCATCGACACTGCAATCATAGCGTAGGAGAAAAATGGAATTTTTCTTTTAATCCAAAAAAGCTAATACTGCAGAAAAAAGTATTTCCCTCTGTAAAAAATAATACTGAGAAGAAAATCTAAAACCAATGTCTGATTCATTAAAGCTGATGTATGCAGTATCTCCTGCAAATACAGTTTGCCTTGGAGCTTAATCCTTCATTTTAAGTTCTTCTTCCTAACTAGCCTGGATAAGAGGTAGCTATTGAAAAAAATCACAGGAGACCAATCCCAATCAGTTATTCTGTGTTAAAGACATGCAGCTGAAAGTGTTGATGGAATCATGCAATGTCACATTTAATATGTCAGCAAGTCTTATATTCTGGGAAGGCAGAGAATAAAGTAAACCAAATACTGTTTATACTATAGCAAATGAAAAGTAGATACTCATGAACAGGATCTGAAGCTGAAATGTGTGTTTTTCTCTTTCTTTTTCTGGGGTGGGAGAGAGGGAGAGAAACTACAAAATTGCTCAACCATTTAAACAATAGATGAAACCTAGTTTGATTATACTGTGTAATTCTAGGCTGTAGGATGATAGTTAAGGCTGTTTATACTTACAGATAACACAGAAAGACAAGAAATGTTTAATCATTAGATGACTAAGGCTGCTGATGTTTGAGCTTGTGGAGGCCCATAAAATTTATAGGTGCTCTATAGTATGACTCCTGCCAAATGATGTGTCTCTTTGAGCCATGGGCAGAAAGATCTGGGAAGGGATTGATGCCACTCTGAGAGAGGCATTATGCCACTTGCTTTGAAAGTGATGGCAGTGAGCACTCTTCTGCAGAGGCCATATCTTGATCCAGCTGCATTATAAAACTTTCCTTATTTTTTGCAACTTGCTACTTATATGTAATCTTGTTAAGGAGATAATAG
>NW_015386356.1:121565-133532 GCF_001527695.2 Protobothrops mucrosquamatus
GTGTCTCTTTGAGCCATGGGCAGAAAGATCTGGGAAGGGATTGATGCCACTCTGAGAGAGGCATTATGCCACTTGCTTTGAAAGTGATGGCAGTGAGCACTCTTCTGCAGAGGCCATATCTTGATCCAGCTGCATTATAAAACTTTCCTTATTTTTTGCAACTTGCTACTTATATGTAATCTTGTTAAGGAGATAATAGCGAATCATCTGCATTATAAAACTCCAGGGTGGGTTTGTGGGTTGTTGTTTTTTTTTTGTAACTTTATACTTTTAGAGAAGGAGTGTCAAACTGCTGGCTCATGGGCCGGATGTGACATGCCGAATCTGCACCCACCCCAGTGCCGACAATGGGAAAAAAGTCACAATATGTCACGACACATCACGTGACATGTTGTGAGTTTGACACCTCTGTTTTAGAGAAAGCTTAAGAAAGAAGGAAGTAGAGAATCAGGTACAAATATTGTAAAACAGCTTTGGACAACCTAAGTCGGCCTGCTGGATGTGTTCTGCCTACTAAGCAACCTTACACAATTTCACTATCACCCCAAGAGACATGTTGTTGAGTACCTCCATGCCTCACTGCCTCCACTAGGTCCAGCACAGTCACGGCTCCACTAGCTTCAGAAACGCTGATCAGCATGTCAGGTATCGAGGCCCATGATGATCTTTATTCATCATGTTGATGCATCAATGTGATCCTTTCTTCTTTATAAATATGCATGCCTGTCCCAGAGGAGGCAGAACATTAAGTGCCTTTCAGTCATGATTCAGATCTAGGTATGAGACAGAAATATTGGCCATTGAAGTGGATGATCTAAATTAAGATGTCTCCTGCATGAGCAGATCTGCATCTTGGAGATTTTTCTGGACTTGAACTGCTGTGTTGCAAGCAATGGGATATTATTGCTAGAGTCACATTTGCCCAACCTTCGTGTACCAGTTATAGCCCAATCTTTGTTCAGAAAGTCTTGATGATATTAACTCATGCCAGCTAGATTACTATAACTTCCTGACTCAACTTTAGAGATGGGAAGGTCTGACAAAGACCAGAAAAATGGGGGGGGGGGCATTTTTTTTCCAAAGCTGTTTTTTTGGGGGGGGGGGGATTGGGGAAAAAAGTGTAGAATATATTTTTTTTTCAAATGATAAATAATATATCTATGACATAGTATTCAAACTATGTCACATGGTGAAAGATTTCTGAGACTTTTTGTACAGTCTTCAATTATTGCAAGTTCTCTCAGATGAAGACAAGCAAATCCTGGAATACAATTCAAGTAACACTGTACTTCTCAATGCGGTTCTCAAACAAGAGAAATATGCATTTGTGCCACTAGGGGGCACTGAAGGGAAAAGGCTCCAGTTTAATTTGCTTGTGTACCTTGGACCTCCTACAACTGAGTAATTGTTGGTATACACAGGGCTTTTTTTGTCATAGAACGCCCAGAACGGAGTTCCGGCACCTTTTTTGGATGGAACCTTGTAGGGTAGGCAAGGGGGTTGTATGACGTGTGTGAGTTCCGGCACCTTTTTTTTTTTTTTTTTTTAGAAAAAAAGCACTGGGTATACAGTAGATTATAGTTTCTGTCCTTCTCTCAGGCCTTAACTGACAGGTAAGGGTAAATTTATGTGACAAATTAGTTTCTTTTTTGTAACCCTTAAATGATTCCTATTAATGTTCTCCACCATTACAGCATAATGTTTATCTATAGTCAGTAAATTGGTTTTTCTTTTCCTCCTCTCAGTAAAATGGTGAGATCAACATCTAGAGTTTGGAAACATTTTCACAGTGCAATTTCTGCTGAGAGCAAAGCTGCAATTTGCAAATATTGTCAGAAGAAATATTATTTTCCAAATGCTACAAGGATGACAAAACACATCCTTGCATGCCAGAGGTGCCCTAAAGACATTAACAAATTCTTTATGGAATTAAATGATGAGGACCAGAATGAAAGTGCAAGTAGCTTTTCCTTCCAGAGTTCTAATTCCAGAAATACTTTTTCTGCTGCTTCTGGATCATCACAAAGTGTTTCTTCACCAGCAGCATCTTCAAGTACGGAAGTGTTGCAAACCACTGCCTACTTTTGTTTATAGATAAAGTGACATCTGCAAATCAGGAGAAAATTGATCACACTCTTGCGAGAGCAATATATGCTTCTAGAGCAGCATTATCAATAACTGAAAATGCATATTGGCAGGAAGCTTTTAAATTATTACGACCATCATACCATTTGCCAAGCAGACATACCTTGAGCAAGCCTCTTTTGGAGTCAGAATATGAGTGTGTGATGGAATCTATTCATGGAAAAATCAGTGAAGCACTATATCTTGAACTACTTACAGATGGATGGACAAATGTTTGGAGGAGAAGGAATCATCAACTTTGTGATAACAACACCTCTACCAGTCTTTTATAGAAGCATTGAAACTGGAGAGAACAGACATACTGCAGAGTATATCAGCAGTGAAATATGGGCAGTTTTAGAGAAAATTGAAATTAGTAAATTGCTTTGCTGACTGACAATGCAAGTAATATGAAAGCTACATGGGAAATCATAATGGACACGTATCCACATATTACTGCAATAGGAGGTGCATCTCGTGGACTAAACTTACTTCTTAGTAACTTCATGAAACTGGACACCCTTCAAAGGATTTATAGAAGAGCTAAAGAAATTATCAAATATGTAAAAGCTACTCACATTGTCACCACAGTCTTCAAGAAAAAGCAAGAAGAAAAAAAATGGAAGTCCATGAGATAAATGACAAAGATGCTGAAGTAGAAGAAATGGAAAATGATAGCAGTAGTTCAGAAAATGAGCTAGAATAAAATACATGTACATGTTGTGTCTTCTGTTTCTGTTTGTTTTTTAAAGCACCACTCAATACGTTGAGCTTAAATATTGAGGTGGACCTTAACTTTATTTGCTATTGATGCTTAGGAAATCTGATTAATTTTTATGTTGATGTTTTCTTGTTTTTTTTTTGTTGCTTTTGAGGGGAAGGGAGGTGTTACCTGTTTTATTGCAAGCATAATACTTTTATATACACTGCATTTCACGCAATTTGTAAAACTACTCTACAATGATTTTTTTCCCAATTTCTATTTTTTCCAGAAAAAAAACAGGAAAAAAACCCAGTTTCTTCTCATGGCTTCAAATTTTCCAGAAAGTTTACATCTCTAGGACAATTGTACTGGGAAACTCACAACTGCAGAGTTCCACATATTTTTTGAACTGCCTACCAGTCGACATCTGAGCCCAATTTGAAGTATCAATCATTACTTATAAAGATCAACAGTGTGGGTCTGGGAAAAAAACTTACTAAGTATGATTCTACCCATTCTTTCTAGACATTTAGATACAATTTTCTTAAAATCTCACCCTTATGTGAAACAAAATTATTTAAAAGTATACAGTAAATATGCTGGTAGGTAGACAGACAGAATCATAATATGGCAGCAACATTAACGTCAAAGGCTCTACAACCATTGAAAACTGTGTAGGAATTAGTCTAAAGAAGGGCCTGCCTCATCAATCAATTCTAAAACAGCCTTCAGTTGGTAGTGGTTCACATAGTGGTTTGTTCCTATAATTTGGCCACATTGTGATGATAAAATACCCACCTCAAACACAAACTTCAACCATCAAGTTTCTAGGTGTGTGACCCTGGCATGGTTCTAATGGAATCCCTAAGTCAGGGGTGTTAAACTGCCGGCCCACGGGCCGGACGCATCACGATGAAACCATGCCCACCCCATTGCCGGCAATGGGAAAAAAGCTCCGATATGTCGTGCGACGTCACATGATGTCATGAGTTTGACATGTCTGCCCTAAGTCAAAGAAAACCCTATCTGCTAGTTTCTAGGTTTTAATTGAATTAGTTAATTATATAGGTATGCCCATTATGTTAATGACTCTATGCAGTTCATGTGTGTTCAATGCTTTGTGAAGTTTGTAAAGCTTCAGCTAGAAGGTTTCATTGAATCATGTCCTCAAACTGAACATTGTAATTAATTCTTTTAATTGATTCAAAGTGACAGGTAGGTCAAACTAGTTGCCTTTGATTTGATTCATAGAAATTTGAAGGTTATTTTGAAGTTTGACGTAGACTGAAACATTGCTGATTCATTCATAGAAAAAGCTGAAGGAGGGAAGAATGCTATAACAGGCTTTCTAATTTTGTAATCAGTATTTGGTGAATTTTATCAACTCTTAAACCCCTGCTATCAGACCGCCTATAGGACTGTTGCTAGACTGACTGTGACTTATTATTCTCTTAGAATTACTTTATTTAAGTTCATTTAAAGGAAGGAAAAGGGGAAATCAGAAGTATTCTGCTGCTTTTTTTAAAATAAAAAAATGTTCTTTCTTATGTTACTGTTACCTCTCTTCATATATCTTTTTTATCATTTCTTAACTCAGTGTGTTTGCTGACCCATTAATCTTTGTGTGCAGCTGTTCTTCAACATTTCCAAGGCTGTTCATTCCTCCATACCCCACATTTAGGAATAAGGAAAAAAGTAATTTATCTTTACTTCCTGCTACTTATTCTAGCTTTCTTCAATGCATAGATGGTCCTGAGACAGTGTTCTGGCTATTAGACTGTAGCCTACAAATAGAGTGTATGACATACTGTATATCACGCTGACTGGTTTATGTAGTAGTGAAAACATACTTGTTTTTTTTAAAAAAACAAAAATTTTCAGAAGCCACTTAAAATAGCTCATTCTTAGAAGAGCCTAACTTTTCCAAAGAGCGATGGCAATAAATTTGGAAATCAGTGGTCAGAGAATAGTAGGCTTTTAGGTGCTTTTAGTAAGAGCCTATGTACTACTGTTTTAAATATTTTTTTTAATTGGAGCCAAGTAGTTTCTGCATTTGTTCAGCACAATCTTTCTATAGCTCTTTGTTGAACAATTGTTCTCTTTATCCCAATTGTATCTATCTCAAAAAAAAAGGAACAATTCAGAACTTTATTGCAGTGAAATCCTTGAGGCCATCCAGTTGAAACTTTGCAGGTTCACATCTTCCTATTATTTTCATTCCTTTCTTCTCCAAATTGAATCAGCTCTGGATATTTTTAGGCTCTCTCATTGTAGATGATGAGTGAATCTTGAACTGTTGCCTTAAAACTTCAAAGTATGAATTTAGATCAGTTTTGTAACCTTCAAATCTTGAGCTCAAATTAAACTTTGGATGATATGCACACAAAATAATATCTACTAAGGCTGTTCATGCTTAAAATGATTTGGAGAAAGTATTTTGGACCTGTTTTCTATTCAATAAACATCACATTTTCTTCAGACTTCCAAAACCTTGCAAAAAGATGCAGCTGCTTTAAGCATTGCTTTAAGGGATCAATTAATTAAGGCAGTCAAATTACTTTTCAGTCTTGCACAGAAGCCTGTAAAAGATGTGGCTGCTTTAATGAATAGAAGTTCATATGTTCATATGAGCTCCAAAGCATTTCTACTCAATCACTTTCAAACATGCATAGCCTATAATTTAATTCTTATAGTCCACTAATAGCTATCCTTTGAATTTCTTTTAATAACTGTCATTTCTCAGCATTAACTACCATGCTGTCTGAAATACTCATTGGGTCAATGTGTGCATAGTAAAGATTTTTTTATTATTAGCACTAACTATTTAAACAACATAGGAAAATCTGTGTATTTATTTTATGTCACTTCAGGGCACTGATAAACTTCTTTAAAGAATATTTTGCTATGTTTGCAATTATTTTGGTGCCTGACAAAAGCAAATGACAAATAGACATATGAATCAACTTTAAGTTGACTTTTTAGCAGACAGAAAGGCAGTAAAATTGTTTTCAATAAATAGGAAATATTTATAGGATGGGCAAAAAAAATGCTGCCTTATGTAATATATATCATGTGCAAAAATTCTCTCCAAATCTTTCCATTTTTAACTGATCATAAAAGAAACTGATAAAACCTGGAGCTGGACCTATCTGCCCAATATATGCTTCTTCTACAATATGCCTTCTGCCAGTCCAGATTGCATATACTGCCACCAATTTCCTGTATTATTCACAACAGCTTGAACAAGGAATAGCATTATACAATCTATAGATACTGTATCCCTGATGGTGCAGTGGTTAAAGAGCAGTATTACAGGCTAACTCTGCAGTTTGATCCAGACTGGCTCAAGGATGACTCAACCTTCCATTCTTCTGAGGTCAGTAAAATGAGGATGTTACGACCCGGGACGGGGCATATAAGCAACACTGGTGAATGAAAAGGCTTGAATCCCTTTTATTGAACCAACCTTCCCCCAAATTCCCCAGTTCACTTTAAGCCCAAGAGCAAGACTCTAACATGCACACACACCTCACGCAGTTCCTTGAAGCCAGAAGTCCAAGAGCACAGTTCTGAGAGCAAAAACAGTACAGGAAACTTGGTCACATGCTTCTCCATCACACCAGAGAGTTCTCCAGGACTGCAGTCCAAACTGGAGCCAAGCTGGGTTGCTGTGAACTGGCACACGGCAAAGCTAGGCAAGGCAAAGCAAGGCAGCAGGTCATTGGTAACTGCAAGGCTTCTTGAATCATGGCAAGTGTTGCTGGCAAATACATTTGTTCTTCACAAAAGCCCCTCCCCATGGCGTATCCTTAAATCCTATTCTCCAGGTGAGCCTTATGAAAAGAGATAAGGTGCTTTCCTCCCAAGTAGTTGGGTCGCCAGGTGCTGACTCCACCTGCTCTCCATTCTCCACACTTGGGGATTGGGCAGGGGAGGCAGTTGCTCATCTCCAAAGCTCCATCACTCCTCTGCTCTGCTGTCTGCCATTTCCATCTCCTCCCCCATCACCCAGTCATCCTGCGCCCTCTCTTCCTCTCTAGTGACCCTTCTGAGGCCTGAGGAACCCAGGACTGCTTCATCCTGCTCCTTCAGTCATTCCACCTGGGCCAGAGAGGCTGTGCCATCTTCCTCCATCAGCCCCAGCTCTGTCTTCTCCTCCTCCTTGGAACCAGGCTCCCACGGAACATGACAGAGGACCCAGATTGTTGAAGGCAATATGCTGACTTTGTGAACCACTTAGAGAGTGCTATAAAGCACTAAGGAGTGTCATATAAGTCTAAGTGCTATTTCTCTAGTCAGGTTGTGTTCAACACGTGAAAATGACTGTGAACATTTATTTCTGTGAATCATTAATGAAGAGTTATACAATTCAGTCTATGTTGAATTGGCTTACCTTTCTCCTATCCAAACCACTGATTATTGCAGAAAAAAGCTTTTCACACAGACACTTTATTCACAGCCCTTCCTTATGATAGCTGTAGATAAAATACAACTCAGAGATGGAAGAACCATTCAACAACCATACATTTCTTGGAAATAATGAAAAACTATTTATCCAGAAATATGCAGCCTATTGCAATTAAAGTCCAACTTTCATCAGATCCAATTAGTATAATCAAGGTATTATGGAAATCATAATCTAAAATATCTGTAGAAATTCAGGTTTTCTGATTCCCATACTAATGAAATATTTTTCTTTAACTTTGCAGGATAACTTCTATTCTTAAATAAGAAAAGAGAACAATTTTAAATATTTTCAGTATCTGTTGAATATATCTGCCCATTGAGGAGGAAATAAAAAATGAAAATAATTTATGATCTGCTATGGGAATAATGCAATATATGCGCTAATAAAAATACCAGTAGCAATATTAACAGCTCATTTGTTTGCGGATATGACATTTCCAATGTTGCATAGCTAAAGAACAGAAAAAGAGAGCAAATTATTTCTCAACTTAAGAAATTTAATTACACTTCAAACCTTTAAGTCAGTGAATGTCAAAGTTGTTTGACATTTAAATAATTTTAAATGACTTTTGAACACCCATTTACTTTCTTCTTGTAGTTATCAGCATTAAGTCACAAATCAAAACAAATATTTCAAAAGTAAATATTTCAAAAATATGAGACTATTATGACATGGGAGTACTGGCTCAGTTCAAGTATCAGCCTGTCAAAATACAGAATACAGATTTTGTTAACAATGAATAACATCTTGTGAAAACACATATCCAAGACAAATTGAGATTTTGTATGTAATCAATAATTTACGCTTAAGCCAGACTTAATGCTATGTCCCAAAGTAACAAAGTATGTAAAGGATGGGAAGAGGCAGCTAATATAGCAACATAAGCTTGCATTCATGAGTATATGTAGGAGGAGGAATGGCAGAACGTGGGGGCGGAGTTAAAAGAGAGATCAGCCTCAAGAGAATTCAGTTCACTCTCCCTTTGAGTGCTATTGATCCTTATCTAACCAGATGCTGGCCGTTAGTTGAGACGATCCCTGTGCATAGTCTTTTAGCAATAAATCAGCTAAATTGAACCTTCTCATATGCATCTGGTCTTTTGCACCTGACATATATTTAAGATAGACTTTAGAACGAAGCCATGTGAGACCAGACCAAAACCTAGTTACTCAAGCATTATGTTTACTTGCTAGGAAAACAAGAGAACTCATCCATTTGTACCTCCTAACAGTTAGCTTAGAGAGGTTGATTGCTTGTTAGATTAGATATAACATTTATTGTCCCAATGTGACTTTTTCATAATGAAAGTCAATGTTTTGGGACCATTGAAGTCCAAGTTCAACATTGTACTGAGGCTGATTTTGAGCATTTTGGGGGGAGGAGAGTAGGGGGAGAAGAGCAGAGGGGAGGGGGAAAAGAAAGGATGCTTTGGTTATAATATATTTAGAATTAACCTTCATATCTTCATATTATTGTAGAAATGACCTTGTTTAACAATTTTTAAAATGTATATTGTAGCCTAAATAATGTAAAATAAAAGATATTTTAGTAACAAATAATGGAGGAAGATAATAAGTGAATAGAGGAATAGGAGAAGAAAAACATGGATGACTGACAGGTGAAACTATAGCTACTTCTTCCAAATACAAGGGATATAGCAAACTCCCTCCTAGTTTGAAATTCAATCATTATTTAAATCAGCTTTGAATTTGTTTTAAGACAAAAGTAAAAAGGTTTTCTTTTAAATGATAATATTCAATGTTTGTAAGGGGTGAGGTCTAAGCATGAAATGAAATATCATTATATATATCCTAAGCAAACCAAAAGACCCAGCAATCCCAGAATTAAAAATAGAAGTCATCTACAACATACAATGTAAGAATTGCAACCACCACAATGTAGGACAAACAGGCAGAAGACTGGAAGAATGCATCCATGAAAACCAACTAGCAGTCAAAAGGCATGATGAAAATTCTTTAATTTCACAACATATAGACAGATTTAACCATAGTTTCAATTGGGAAAATGTGACAATCCTAGACCAGGCCAAATCCAAAAATGCCAGGGAATTTCTAGAAGCCTGGCACTCTGACAAATCAGTCATCAATAGACACATAGACATTAACAGCATCTATAGACTATGTAAAAGAGACAATCGACCAGCTCAAAAGAGAAAAATACTCCAGCACCTCCCCACCCGTACTCAGCATTCAGATCAGCATAGATTAACTCCAAGGTCACCTTCAGACCAACAATCAAGTAAGCAATACCCCAATCAAGAAACTGCCACAGAGCCATTAGTAAACAGCCCAACCAAATAATCCCTAAGACCCACCTAGACAGGCAAGACACAAGAATACAAACTGACAGCAAACAACAGTCCATACTAGCACTGATGATGTTACCTAGTTAGGGTAATGAAATGTCTGCAAGAAAACAAGCAAGCTCATACAGCACCAAGGACCCCTCATTATACATATACATTTTATGACAAAGGTAAAATTTAGTGGTGAAAAACTGCTAACAGATTTAGCCATCAAGTGTGTGATGCAATTTAATACTTGCTGTTTTGTACTTTTACACATTCAGTGTTCCCTAGAAGTCTTTTTTGATGGGATAACATTCAAATGAGTTATTAAGGTTGTGATTGATCTCTTTTGGATATATGTTATCATCTCATGGTGCCCTCAATGGAAAACAAAGAGATCTAAATTCATAGATAGGATATAAAAGCATTTAAATTTTGCAACATGTAGGCTTCCCTACACAGCCTATATAAATATATAAAGTATTACACATGGAGCTGTCCAATTTGCATAAAAATGAAGCAAATGGAATGAATGACAAGGGAGAAAAATACAAAAACTCATTGTGCAGTCATGTCAAATGAAGACATTTCATAAGTAATAAACCTCCCAGTTCAATTTGGACACAAATATTCATTTATACTTTATATAGTAGTAAAAAAGTTTTTGATATGGACAATAATATGGTGTGTGCAGTTAAAAGACTTCCTAATTATGGGATAGAGCTGAGAACTTCTGTTTTATTTACTTTTTTATTACAACCTTTTAAAATAACTATGCAGCTTTGATGCAATATTTTTTCTTCAGCTCATAATGCAATCAAATCTCATTTTCATGCTCAGAAAAAGAATATCATGAATGTCAGGGAAACAGTGATGGATTATGATGATTGTTCTTCAGTTGTAAGAACAATGAAAAGTAACGTTATAATAAACTTCCATGGGAGGTATAGTGAATTTAAGTCATCTCTGCAAAGTCAATGACTGTGGCACTGAAGAACCAATGATTAGATTGGTTATTTGGAACCTCTCCAGATAATAGAGGATAGGAGATCACCTACATATGCTCTAGATAGCTGATCCTTATGAGGAGAAGGAAGGAGAGAGATATGCTATGGGTTTTTGAGCACCAGGAGTTGAAGGAATTAGCTGTCTTGTTTACAACCACCTTTTAAATACTCAAAGAAAGAAGCAGCATACAACTAACAAACCCCTTCTGCCCAATCCAACCCAACCAAAAGCAGTTCCATTAAAGCTGAGCAATCAATTTCTCCCCTTAGATGGAAACACGCAGATCCACAACCTCCCCTCTAAAGAAAACATGCAGACACCTAGCAAAGAAATGACTTCAAATATGCCTAAAAAAAGTCACTTTAAGTATCCCTAAAATAGTCACATCAACAAACACACCTGATATAAACATAAAAGCACCCCAGACTGCAGCCCCCCCAAAAGGAAGGTGAGTATTGGTAATAGGAGATTGTATCCTCAAAGGAACAGAATCATCCATCTGCAGACCGGACATACAATCCAGGGAGGTATGGCTGGGGGAACCTAACCAAAATAATTAGGTCTACAGATTGCTACCCTTTCCTCCTCCATATTGGGACGAATGACACAACAAAGAACCAGAATACAATAGTGAGAGATTACAAATAACTAGGCAATAAAGTTAAGAAGCTAGGAGCACAAGTAGTGTTCTCATCAGTACTCCCAACGAAAGGCCAATACCCAGTGAGGGAAAAAAGAATTTTAGAAATAAACCATTGCTAAAGTAGTGGTAGCGATCCTATGGCACTCAGAGTCCTCTCTGTGGGAAGGTGCACTGTTGCCCCAACAGAGTTCACCGAGTAGCAACCACATAGCGTTTGGAAGTGACAGGGCAGGAAGTGAGCAAGGAAGCGGCGTTGCCCTCCCGGGGATGCCCCAGAGCAACTGGCCCCTGCCGCCCTGGCCCTGGCCATGCTCACCCAGTCTGCCATGACCACTGCAGCCACACCCACTCAGTGGGCCACACACCCCTGCTCCCTGAGGGCACCACAATGCTGATGCAGCCCTGGCACTTTGCGATAAATAAGTGGGCATCGGTCTCTAAAAGGTTCGCCATCACTGGGGTATGGGATGAAGAGATATCTGTAGGCTTATAAGGGGTGAAGTTATGAAATTTATTTTTTTTATTGAAAATTTTATAAAATTTTACAATATAAATCCCCCCTCCCCCAAACCCAACCCTCCATCCCTCCCCCCCTCACTTCCCAGAGCCAATCACAGGATTAACAATAAAATAATCATAATCTAACTAACATTAATCAACTATTAATCTAACAAATCTATAACTTCCTTTAACTCTCTTTTAAAACAAATATA
>NW_015386356.1:133792-141441 GCF_001527695.2 Protobothrops mucrosquamatus
GTCTTTATATATATTTATAGTTTTCTTTTATCATATTCTTTTTATCTTTTTATTTTCTTTGCATTGTAATTTTTATTCTTTCAATTTCCTTTTTTAATTTGCATTAGTTTTTAATATTGTAATCAAACTCCTTAATAAAAAATATATGAAAAAGTAACTTTATAATGGACAAATTAATTGTTAATTATTAAAATTAATTATTGATTAATTGAGTTTCTTCCTGCTATTTAGATAATCATATATTTTCTTAGATCAGGGGTCTCACACTCAATTTCATTGAGGGCTACATCAGCATTATGGTTTCCCTCAATGGGCCAAGTGGGGATGGCTGGGTAGACATGGTTGGGTAGACATGGTCAGCTTGATGTAGCCAGCTTGACATCACTCATGTCAAAGGGTGCCTGTAGGGGGCCAGGCAAGGCTGGGAGGGGGGATGCAACAGAGGAAGGCGAGACCGTCAAAGCATCATCCACCAGAAGAGACTTGCCATTCCCCAAGGAGAGTGAGCACAGCAGCAGCAGCTTCAAGGAGGAGGTAAGAATGGCCAGGTGCCCCCTTGGGGAAGTGGGGCTGGGCTGGGCTGTGGAGTCCCAGAGCCCAGGGCTCAAAGCATCCTGGGGACCATCAACACTAACTGGGCACCTGGATCCTTCTCTCTGCTCAGCTGTGGCATTCCATCAGCCCCACGCCTCAAGGCTCGGGGTGCAGTCATCCTTCATGGGGTGGTTCATACATTGTCAGGCACCCGGCCATTCCAGGCCATGTCTACATACATGAGTGCCGTGTTCCTCTCTCCAGCCCTGCTACATGGTAGACAGGATGACCTGGAGCTGCCGGCTGGCCTGTAGAATTAAAGGTGGGGAGACGGGAGTGCAGGGCACCATGAGCCAGTGTCAAAGGGGGGCAGTTCTGGACCACCCTTTCTGCCACATGGCAGGGCAGGAAAGGGGAACATGGCACTGACACTGGATGTGGAGCTGCGGCTTGGTGACATACTAGCCACTACATGGAGAAGGATGACTATGCCCCGAGCCCTGGGGCACTAGGCCGACAATGCCATGGGCCAAGCAGAGAGGAGACTGGGTGTGGACCCACCTATAGTAGGATCCAGATGCCTGATTAGTGTTGATGGTCCCCTGGGCTGCCTGGAGCCCTGGGCAGTGGAACACAAGCACCCATCCTGGCCCTCAAGCTCCTGGGGCACCAGGACCCCATAGCTCATCCCAGCCCTAATTCTCCTAGGGGGTACCTGGCCGTGCTGACCTCCTCAAGGCTTTGCTGCTGAACGCACTCTTCTTGGCCAGGCTGGCATCCCGGGCTGGAGGAGAGTGGAGGAGAGGTGGGGCTCCTGCTGTTTGGGGCTGCTGCTGCTGCTGCTGCCAGTGCTACTACTATGGGGCAAGGCAAGGTGAGATGAGATGAGGAAGAGGGTGGGGTGGGGGCCCTGAGGTGCATGAGTGCAGTGCACATGGAATGGGGCCAAGTGCATGGCAAGAAGGTAGAATCAGAGGGCGAGCCTCAGACAGCATCCCAACTCTGGCAGAGGGCACCTCCGGGGCTGGACTCGGGGCTGGAGGGCAGAGCAGGGAAAGGAATCCTGGCTGCCTTTGGGGCCATCAGAGGGATAGCGGCAGGTGGGAGGCTCATCCCATGTGTGTGGCTAGAGCTAGAGGATAAGATTGGATGGCAGAGGCTGAGCAGGCAAGGGCCGCAATGTGGCATTGACAACGACTGGCTAGGCTACCTCGCCGTGACCCCATCCTTTGTGTTTACTTGCCTGCAACTGCACCCACTGCATCTGATGAGCCTGATCATGTGCCTCCCCCTCCCCCAGGCCTCTGCTTGCCACTTAAAGGGCTGGCCCAATGGACACAGCACTCGAGCCCACCTACGCTGCATAGGTTGCAGGGCCCCGAGGTGTTCAAGAGCGGTGCACATGGGGTGGGGCTGAGCTCAGTCTATTGGCTGGCCCAGCTCACATCCAGCTAGCCATCGCTGCTGGCCAATGAGTGGCGAACAAGCTACAGCTGCTGCCTGGCACTGCCAGCCCCCGGCTCTTCACCTCCTGTATGCATGCCCAGGTGAAGCACCTGGCCGGGTTGGGTCAGGGCTGAGGCAGTGGCGACCAGCTCCTCGCCATCTCCAGAGCGGCCCTGTGGGCCAGTTCTAAATCCATTACAGGCCAGATGTGGCCCATGGGCCTTGAGTTTGACATGTCTGCCTTACATGATCCAGTGAGATTTAAAAAACAAATAAGAAGAGGAGGAGGAGGATCCCTAATTTCTTTTAAATCCATTTAATGGATCCTTGTCTCTTCATGGTGTAGATTTCCAGATCTAAAAAATAATTGCACTTATTTCTATAAAATTCAGTAGTGCTATGATCATATACAGTAGATTAGGACTGATTTTAACATTATACAGAATAATCTGGTTGCTTTAGATCATGGGTCCACTCTTTTAGCTTGCCTGGACTGCATTGAATGAAGAATTATCTTGGGCTGCATATAAAATATATAATATAGTTAATATATGTAACTATTCTATATAATGTTAAAAGTTTATTCTCTTGTGGGGCCACATTAGTAGCTGTCCAGGGCCACATGCAGCCCCTGAACCAGAGATTCCATATAAAAGTGGGCCTTATATCCAAATCTTTCTCATTAATCTGCATATTTTAATAGCATTTATTACAACTATAGCCCACACATACTGTATCCCCTCCTCCCAGCATCCTCAAAAGAATTACCCATTGAAATGGATGCCAATAATTTCAGCTTGTCTACATACTAGCAGCTGCAGGATCCCCAGTGATTATAATTGGCTTTTTAAGATCTCCTGTTTATCAGCTTAACTCCTTTCGATTACAAACTCTCTAGGATTGATGGCAGACCTATGTGCTTCCTCCTGGATCTGGGTTTTCCACAAGAAGTTGTTCTCTTCAGGGAGCAAAATAGTCAAGCACAGACGAAAACATACTCATGTCATAGTCTTTTAATTTCTCTTTTTCAGAGCATGTCATGACTGCCAAATCCAATAGCTTTGAAATTACTTCTTTAATTGTTGCCTTTTCATTTACATCTTTGATATACAATGCATGACTTCATTTTTCAGTGAAGTATGCTTATAGTTGCTACATAGTTCTATGTAACATTAACCAAAACTGTCTCTTTCGTGTCTTGCCTTTACACAAATCTTTATATAAAGATTGCCTGTGAAACAAGGAGAATCAATACAATGATATAGCAGCTTGGGACTTAACTTGAAAGCAATAATAAATTGATGAGTTCAGATTAGATCAAAGAACAACAATGTTTAGAAACAATCATGAATCACTACTGCAAGAAGCAAGCACACAAGCAAAGTGTTTGTGTGTATGTGCATCTGTGTGCATGTATTTCTTTGTTCATAAGTTTTTATAATTTCAGCTTTTGGGAAATTCATATTGTTAAAACTGTTATCTCTTATAACCCTTAAGGGAATTTTCCTGACATTGGGAATGGAATAATGACACTTTATGGATTTGTTTATACATAAGAGATAGGATATGGGAAGAAGACATTATTTGTTATGTTTTAAGAGAAGGTGGTATGTTACTAAAAATGTTTAGTAAGAGGGAATTCACTTCTTCATATATTTATTTTATTTTTCTTTACCATATTCTTATTTTTGCTTTCTTTTCTATTTCTATTTCTATTTTTATGCATTTTTAATTTTTTTTCTTTTTATTATTTTATCTGTCTTAGTTTGTATTAATTTTTACTGTTGTAATTGTAACTTATAATAAAAACTTTAATACACAAATTATTGCAAGACCAGCAGTCCTTATTTGCACCAGCAGTCCTTATTTTGCTAAGTTAGACTTTCTAGATGCTGCAATATTTAAAATGGTCAAAGTTAACTATCAGAGGTTAGCAAGATTGAGCCTTTTGCCATTATTTTCCAGAATCAGCATACCTTACAGATGCATTTTGCATGCACAATAATCATCCTTACAGTTTCTCTAACCCCAATAAATAATTTGGTGCTACATGAAACCCAAACAATATTAATCAAAGTGACAGAAACACTTCCCCAAATTCAGAATTCATTTTTAAAAGGAATGTCATTTCTGTGGTTGTTGGTGGTTTTTTTTTAAATATAATTTTAAAAGTTGGAGAGATGTATATATAGGTAGAATTTATAAAGTAGGATGATCTCTTTAGAAACAATGCTAGTTAATAAAAAAATCCAGAGTATTTCATTCTCTCTCTCTCTCTCTCTCTCTCTCTCTCTCTCTCTCTCTCTCTCTCTCTCACACACACACACACACACACACACACACACACACACACACTTATACTGACAATGTTTTTGATAATAAATCCCTTCTACATTATTCTATAACAAAGAAGAAACGGAACACATGTGGCCTATGAAGGTACTCTACATCAAAATCTAACAGCTGAAAACAGTGCTTTCTGAAAGTATTTCTTCTGTGATACCATAAGCCACTTTCTATTCCAGAAGATTTATTTCCAGAAAATCAATAATGCACTCCATAATGGCTAATTAGAACATTCTAAAAGAAGATGTTTTGGTATCATGAGAATATCCTGCACCAGTAGTCTCTGCTTACTGTAAAAAAGTTATTAGATGGTAACCCATAAAGTTAAACTAAACAATCAAAATCTTAAAACATTCATCACCACCACCACCACCACCACCACCACCACCACCACCACCACCATCATCATCATCATCATCATCATCATCATCCCTAGTAATTCATTGTCAGTTGTTGAGTCTCAATGGGTGCCTTTAAGCCATTTCCTCTCTCAGAATTTCAGAGCTGGAATGGGACAAATTGAAGGGAGAATTGTGAAGCTGCTTTCAACTCTTAGAGAAAAAGTGAGATATAAATGTAACAAATAAATAATATAATTCTAGGCACTATACCCTTTAGATCTCAAAAGGTTGCAGATAAAGGCTAGCAAGAAAATGAGGTTATTCAAAAAAAGTTGTTTCAGTCTACCAAAAAACAGCTAAGGTGGCATATAATAGGTCCACAAATCATTTCCTTAACTGAGAATTGTTTCACAAATTTTATTGTTAAACTATTGTTAAACTTATTACAAAATTTATTTTATTCTACAACTTAAATCACATTGTCATTCATACACTGCTCTCAGTCAGTACTACATATAATAACTATAGATTTTAATTCCTCCTGATCATTTCTAAATATAAACCTTATCAAACCCCACCTCAGACTTACTGAGTAGATAAGGATAGAATTTGATTCTTTTGAACAAGTGTTATATATAAATACACATGCACACACATACAAATTCCATTTTAATTAACACATCCATTTCTTTCCACTTTAGTTAACTGTCGGTATCAGATTGTCCTAAAGCAAATAAAGAACAGGCTTCATTATCCCCAGGCATGATTAATAGCTTAAAGCCCATGAAAAAGTGACTAAAGTAGCATGCTGTGATGGCATCTTGTTTTTGCCTTCCTTGTTTCTTTTCTGCATAATAAAGAGCCATACGTGTATCCTTGGTGAAGGTCCACATGGTTACTTACAGTAGAAAGCAAACATGTGAAGTTTTGAAAATATTGAAAAAATAAAAATAAAAAACCTCTCTGGTGCTTAGTTACTTTTATTTTACTGACCTATTTTTCTAAACCAAGTAATATGTGCACCATGGCATTTGGGGGAATAGATTAAGTACATACAATATAGTTATGGCAATTTTCATTTTAAAATAGTTTCTTATTGTTTTACTTTTATAATTTTGTGCCTGAAGATCTCTCTCTCTCTTGCTCTCTCTCTCTCTGTCCCTCCCTCCTTCCCTCCTTCTCTCCCTCCCTCTCTCTTTCTCTCTTTCTCTCTACCTCTCCTCCCCCCCCATTTGTTCTTGGTATTTTAATGCATTGAAGCATATGTCATTGTGTTTAACAAAGCAAAACCTTAGGTAGTATGTCATAGAAAATCCCAGCAATTGTCAATCTACTATTTCCATTGGAAATGAAAAAGCATTTTAACATTTCTGTTAAAATGTATGAAATGTTGCATCAGGTACTCTTAGAAAATATCCCTTCTGCATTTCTCAGAGACTGAACTTTTAAGTTCCACCTCACCAAAGCTTATAATAATGGGTGGGTCCTTTCAAACAGTTTGAAAGACGTCTTCTGAAATCTTTTGTGTTTGAACAAACTGACAGGCCTTTTAGGGAAAACTCCAGAAAACATTGGATTTCTTGACTGAAATTATTTTTCACCCAGTAAAATGGTCCTTAACTATTTTTACTATTCATTCATTATGATTCCTTACTTTCAGAAAAGTTACATGACTTTTTATATTTTAAGCACTGAAACATTCCCTCATGATTGTTGTATATAATGTTATATAAAGTGATTGACAAATGGTTTTAATCTCTTCCTTCCCCTCAACTCTAACTCATGTATTTTATTTCTTCCCTATGGTTTATTACCTTAGTGGTCCAGAAAGCTCATCATTGTTGTTTTCTCTCCAACATATCCTTAGTATCTTTTTAGGCTCACTTAAGCTGTCAAGACTCCCAGTAAGCCTATTACCAATGAAAGCTTTAACAGTGCCACTATTACTTTCAAAAATAGTTGATTCTTTTTCAGGCATAATATTTGTACTTTAGAAATATGTACAGATCTTAACTCTATGAAGACATAAAAGGATTTTTTTTTGCCTAGCTTTGGCTAAAAATGAAACAAATACAATTAAATAATCCTGATGTAAAATAATAGAATGATGTGCATATATAGGAGATGGAAAGTAATAGGGCCTTAGCTGAGAAACCATGGCAGTTTTCAAGAATTATCAGGCCTACAGAAGGTTAGAACTAAGGGAACTTTTACCGTCTTTGGCTTGGAAGGGCAAAATTTGGGATGCTGCCCTCAAACACTGACCTTACTGGTTTGCTTGATGGAGGAGAACATTTCTGTTAACAAATCAGGCTGTAAAATTGAGTGGAAGGGGACAACCTCTAATCGTTCCCATTTCTAAGGCAGTAGAAATCATCTCCCAAGTGACTGAAAGTCGGGGACACTTCTGGGTTAGATTTCCTAAATGATTAATAATCTTGATAGAATGATCCCGTATAAGGAAATAATTCCAATCTGACCAATTTTCTGGCCTGGTTTTATTAGAAATCTCTAAAAATATAAAGGACAGAGTTCACTTATAAGATTTACATGCATGGTAATTCCTAGGACTGAGAAAAAGTGCCCTTCAAAGCCAGTTATAAACTCAACAAGCTTTTAAAATGTAATAGTACTAATAATAATGGGTTGAATTTCTCAGCCACAGGTTATGAAAGACTTATAAAATGATGGCATGCTAACATAATTTTAAAAAGTATAAAAAATCTTACTCTGCTTAAAATGTGCTTCCTTACCTGACTTTTTTAAACTCCTGCATTGAAAGTATATCTCAGTAAAAATAAATTGTCTAGTTTTATTGGAACTGAGTTTTTCATAATAATGAAAAATATTCAAGCCTTTTATGTCTTGTGAAAATACAAGCTGTTCCTACAATTTGGAAGATTCTTAATAAAGAATAAAGAAAAGTTCATCTTTAGAAAATGTGTTTTTATAAGCAATGTCAATCTTCAGATTAATCACATT
>NW_015386356.1:143079-144289 GCF_001527695.2 Protobothrops mucrosquamatus
ATCTACTTTCTGTTAAATGCATTCAAATGAAGGAAGATCCACTACCACCTGAACAGTCTGTTCTTAATGTTGGAAAAATTTCCTGAGGACCAATTAAAATATTTATTCTTTTAATTTCAACTAAATTAAACACAACATTTCCAAACTTCTAAAAATTCTAAACAAAAAGCCATTTTAGTATAGTGGCTAAGGTGCTGGTATAGAAACCAGAAGATTTGGAGTTCTAGACCTAGACACTCTTTCTCAACCCAACTCAGCCCAACTCAACCCAATTAACATAGTGGTTGTCATGGGGAAAGGAGGAGAAGGAAGGAGTATTATATATGTTCCCTGCCTTGAGGTGGGATAAAAATCTTATAAATAGAGAAAATCTGTCTCATTTTTCCATAAGATAGTTCTTCATGTGTTTGAAAACTGTGCTGTCATGTTTCCTCACAAATTTTTCTTGTCCAGCATGAATCTTTCCAATACCTTCAATTGATCCTCATAAATTTTTAATTCTAGGCTTTCTCAATTTTGTTACCCTCATCTGGTCATGCTCAAGTTCAGCAATTTTCTTTCTAAAATGTAGTGCCTAAACTGGATACAATATTCTAAATCAGGGGTATCAAACTGCCGGACACGTCACAAGGAAACCACACCCACCCCATTGCCGGCAATGGAGAAAATGTTCCGAGATGTCGTGCGACGTCATGTGACATTGCGAGTTTGACATGTCTGTTCTAAATGAATAAATTTCTTTCCAAATGATCAGATTAGCAGACTGCTATTCTACAATAAACCATAGATTGATTAGTTATGCCCTACATGGGAAGTTTATATATATTAGTATAGATTTTCTGTAAATTCTGAAGGTTTTTCCTCTTTACTGTTTTATTTATTTTCTTTCAGCTCTTATTTAGTTTCAGCTTGGTTTTCATTTCTTCTTGTTCTTACAAAAAAGGCATATTTTCAGGGTACAGATTTGAATTATGTGTATATGGATGCTTTGCTTGGTTATTTACATATATATTCATGTACAAAAGCAATGAGTGTGGAATATATATTTGTAAAAATCATTATTCTGCATTCCTGAGACTTTTAAGGTAGCTTGGACAAGATCTTATGAATTAGCCATGGTCTGCAGCTCAGGAAAATAAAATCATTATAGCAACACTGATTTTCTGCTGGATCAGCTAAGTCAGTCAGTCAGTCAGTCAGTCAGTCAGTC
>NW_015386356.1:147646-150614 GCF_001527695.2 Protobothrops mucrosquamatus
TATATATATATATATATATATATATATATATATATATATATATATACTGTATATAACTTTTCTGACATGAAGAAATGTTTTTAACCTTGAAACATTGAACAGAAAGCTACAAATGTGATTTCTTTCTCTCCTACACTGTCTCCTTTTTCTTCTCATCCTTTCCCTTTTTAATATGTAAATAAAATGCAGAAAGAGATGACCATGACGATGATATTCATTTATCATTTTAAATTGATGTAAGGAAGCTTAGAAGTTTGTTTATGCTTATTTCTTATGTGTATGTCTATGTTTTATAATTTGTTTAAGTTTATGTGAGAACAAATGACATGACAATGAACAACATTATGAGACTATGAGAAGCTTGGCAACAAAGTTAAGGCACAAGGAGCACAGGGGTTTTCATTTGTACTTCCAAAAAAAGGTCAACATTCAACAAGGAAACAGAGGATTATAAAAATAAACCACTGGTTTAAGGGATGGTGCTGTCAAAAGAATTTTGGATTGCTAGACCACAGTCTGCACTACCTAAATGAAAGGCTTCTGGCAAAGGATGGACTGCACCTCACAAGAACTGGGAAGAGTGTATTTGGAAAACAACTTGCTCAGCCTATCCAAAGGGCTTTAAACTAAAACTGAGGAAGGAGGGTGGCCGATTTAGGACCTAATCCCAAGCAGAAACCCCTCAAATAATCCATCAAACAAGGAGGTAGGGAGTAGTGGGAAGGAAGAAAAGAAACTCAGATATAAAGCAGGACATGTAGGAAGCATATGCAGAATCAGCCATAAAGGACACAGATGCCTATACACTAATGCTCAAAGTTTGGAGAACAAACAGGGTGAACTTGAAATACTAGTATATGATGGCAGGTATGATATAGTTGAAATTACCAAAACTTGGTGAGATGAAACTCACTATTAAGATGTACTGCTGGAAGGATATAAACTGATCAAAATAAACAGACCTAACAAAAGAGGAGGTGGTGTTGCATTATATGTAAAAAATCACTACACTGTACAGAAATGCATAAAACCAAGGATGAAAGCCTCCTTGAATGCACATGGGTTAAAATAAAAGGGGAAAAAAGAATGACATTCCTATAGGTGTATACTACAAGCCACTGAACTAAGCAGAAGAAATAGATAAACCTTTTGCTAATCAGTTAACTACTGTAAGTAGGGAACACATCACAATAGTAATGGGGGCAGTGGTGGGATTCAGCCGGTTCGCACCACTTCAGCAGAACCGATAGCTTATTTTTTTGTTGCCCAGGCCCAGAATGGACTTCCGGAAGCAGCATCCACAAAGAGAACCAGTTATTCACATATTTGAATCCCACCACTGAATGGGAACTTTAAGAACCCTGACATCAACTGGGAAACAAACTCAACATCAAGTGCAGATTGAACACGTTCCTTACGAGCACCAGGGAACAACCAGAGGATTGGAAAAGAGCTGATGTGGTTCCCATCTTCAAAAAAGGGAAAAAAACAAATCCAAGGAACTACAGACCAAAGCAACCTAACATCAATACCTGGGAAGATCTTGGAACAGTTAATCAAGCAACAGATCTGTGAACACCTAGAAGTAAGGAGAGTTATAATCAGAAGCCAAACAAATCTTATTTTATTCTTTGACAAAGTGACTAAATTATCAGACCAGTGAAATGCTGTGGACATAGCATGCTTGGAATTCAATAAGGCATTTGACAGATCACAACCTACTTCTTGGTAAGCTAGAAAAATGTGGGATAGTCAGTATTGCCAACAGGTAGATTGGTAACTGGATGACCAACTAAGCTCAGTGTGTAGACCTTAATGGAACTACATCTACAAGGAGGGAAGTAAGCAATGGGATACCCCTGTTTTAGGCCCAGTACTCTTCAATATCTTCATAAATGATTTAGATGAGGGAATAGAAGGGAAACCCATCAAATTTGCAGATGACACCAAGCTGGCAGGAATAAGCAACACCCCAGAAGATAGGCACAAGATCCAGATAGCTCTTGCAGGCTTGAACACTGGGCCTTATCTAACAAAATGAAATTCAATGAAGAAAAAAGTAAGCTTTTATACTTAAACAAGAAAAACCAAATGTACAGGTACAGATTAGGTGAAACCTGACTAACTAAGGAGAAATTTCCTGACAGTAAGAACAACCAACTAGTGGAATGGCTTGCCTTCAGAAGTTGGGATGCTCCATCACTGGAGGCTTTTAAGAAGAGACTGGACAGCCATGTATTTCAAATAATATAGGGTCTCTTGCTTGAGCAGGGGATTGGACTAGAAGACCTTCAAGGCCCCTTCCAACTCTGTTATTCTGTTATTCTTACAATTTGCAAGTTTTGAAGTATTGCTTGGGTGCAATGATATATTAGATGGAATCAAGTAAATTAAAGAATCCATTAAAAATGTCTAGAGCTGAGCAATCTTCATTCTATATATGGAACCCAATCTGTGGACATGTTCCCACATTTAAAAAAAAACATTTACTAATTTGTCCATCATACTTCCTTACCAGAAGTTTCACACTTTAACTTTACATTTCCTGGTGATTGTTGGATTCCTTAGAGCCTTAATGCTGTTTTAAATACAAATAACCATCCTTTGTTTTACTGTAGTCTTCCACACATGAAATACATTGTTCCACCACCAAATTTTCAAGTCTAATCAGATTACATATTGTCATCAAGTCTCAGTATTAAGATTTAGAAGCATTAAATATGGTTGTAACATCATTCAGCTCTCTACTGTGGAGACATCTGTTGCTGCTGCTTTGTGTAAGCTCTGCTTTGGCATTAAATTACTCACACATCTGGTTATGTTAGAAGAGTAGCTCTCTGCCAGGCTTTATTAGAAGAAGAAAAATGCCCTGGACGTCACTTTTTCAAAGTGTACTCTTGGAAATAAGATTAGGACATCTAAAATTAATACAACACTTTTATAGCCTAATTCAATTTATTCTCATGTA
>NW_015386356.1:151040-165015 GCF_001527695.2 Protobothrops mucrosquamatus
AAAAAAACCAAACCAAAACCCTCAACTCAAAATGACAATTACAATTCACTATCTTTAAAGATTTTCAGAGAAATTTCAGTGCCCTGTATTTCACTATTCCCACTATCCCTGTTCAATTTATATATAGCTATCTTTATTCTGTGAATAAAAGCAGGACTACTTTTGCCAGTAGTTTTTATTTTTTTCTAATTTATATATTTTATTTTTTTGTTGTAAAATTGTTCTTGGACAAAAACAGAAGATATAAAGAATAAACACTTTATTGAAATACTTATAATGAATCATTAGATTTGCTGCCAGCAGACTACAGGAGAAAGCCTCAAGCAAGGCCATTCTCCACATAATTAGTAAGAAACCCGTGCTTCACAACTGATAGAATAAAACTAACATTTGTGCAGATGGATATATCTGTTTATGCTTTGTCCTTTTAATCAGGAACTTGATCAATAAATATTCCATTCATAAATACTAAAGATGTGGTAGTTCCCTTCATGTTACTGTCAGAGGCAGTTGCCCGAATGTGTCCTTAAAAAGTAGTACTATAAGATATAACTAATATATGTCAGTATGCAATCTCTTTCTGTATTCACCAAATATTTGTAAGATTAAAAGATGATTCTAGTCAGAAAGAAAAGTTAATCTTTACAACCAGAGATCACACACATACACAAACACAATGATTTTGAATAGTTATGAATGCAATCCTATGTACAGTTTCCTGGACAGAAAGATTGATATCAGACCCAAGCTCAGGAATGACACAAAATCCAATTGAGTCTAATCCTTTAATTGCTTACACTTAATGGACAGAATCTTGCCCAACTCAGGATATCAGCTTCTAACCTACTAGATATATCCTGAGAGATTCTAGGGCAGGGGTAGTCAACCTTGGCTCTTTTATGACTCGTGGACTTCAACTCCCAGAATTCCTGAGCCAGCTAAAAGAGCCAAGGTTGACTACCCCTGTTCTAGGGTGTGGCTACTCTAAATGTCTTCCCCCTTCTCCTGCCCATACTCAGAACTTTTAATCCCAGCCTCTCTCCAGGAAAGCCTCCCTCTCTGCTCCCCTCAGGTTCACATTGCATCACAGTGAGTCTATTTTAATTGACAGTTACCTTATGCCTTCTCCTCATTGACCAATGATCAAAAACATCCCTCTGGTTCTTGTCTTTTAAATTAAAAGGGCAAGGCAAATCCAAGCTCATTGTAGACCTATTATTTCTTATTTGGGGATATTATCTATGTCAATCAGAACTAAATCAAGCTTCAAAAAGACTTGTAGACCAAAACATTTTTAATATTCAAATTATATTGAAAGCATTCTTTTTGTAATTACAAAATGGTAGAGGTTTAGTGTTGTCAATACATCTAATTATTGATTCTGCTGACTAAGACCAATGGAAATTGAATAAAAAAAATATCTGGCAGGCTACATATTCCCTACTTTGGACACGCAAGATATCTAAATGTTTGTCATTTATGTTTTTCACCTAACAAATTACAATTGAGGTCTTTGGGTTTTCAAAACCTCAGCAGCACATCATATTTTCATAACAATGAATAAACATTCCTTCCATCCTTCTTGTTCCAATTAATGAATTCAATCATTGTAAGAAAGGTCACTGGAAAGACAATACAAACAGTACTTGGCTAATAACGTTAGTTACTGAATTGACTGTAGCAAGTTGAAGAACTATATAGCAAGTGGTTCTCAATGGGAAGACTTTTTTTTCCTTTTTCTCAGTAAGCATTTTGGGTAAAAGTTTCTGACAATCATCTTCTTTCATGCAATCCTTCCATTTCAAACAGCTTATAAAAATTGTTCTACCATAGAAGGACAACTTGTGATTTGCCAAAATGAGCACAATCTTTTAGTCATAGATGACACCCCTGCTGTACAACTCAACACCAGAAACTGAAGTGCTATCAGCTAAGTAGCAGGCCAGAATACATGCCTGTTGGACTATTTGAAGTGTATGGGTCACAGTTTGTTCCAGCCTATTATGAGTATCAGCAGTAAAAACAATTAAACATAGTAAGATTCAGAACAGATCTCCCCACCTCGTGTTTTCAACTGATGTCTCAGATGAATGGGGAAAAATATAAGCTGCTAATCATTCCTCCTATTCTGCCAGCACTAAACTGCATTTCTCCCAGAGATCAAACCACAGCAGCACTTCCACACAGAGCCCTTGTGTTCCCAGGGTTCATTTAATAGATTTGGAGTCCTGCTCAGCTGGATGCATTACCTTCAAACCTAATCATGCACCATCTTTTTGGCTGCCACTTTTCTCCACCCTCATGCTGCTGTTGCTATTGCAACACAGAAGAGAAAAAAAGAAAAGAGAGAATTAGAAAATGACAGACCATCAGCCACTAGCTCTCTCCTTCATAAATTCAACAGTTGCTCCACTTTGCATGATTAGCAGGTTTTGAAAGAAAACCAGCATGCCTGCAAATACAGGTCCTTTTCTTCCCAGAATTTGCTTAGAATATAGCATTTTCTAAGTGGGTTGTCTGCTGTCAAAAGAACCTAATAGTTTACTGTTCCTAAAAAAGAAAAGCTGCTTTACACAAGATGGAAAGACTTCTTCATTTCCTCTGCTTATTTGTAACTACACAGAGTTGTTGGGAGCTGGGCAGTATATAAATTGTAATTATTTTATTCACTATTTTTATTTAAATGTATTAGTTCCAGTGGACTCTGGGCATTACACAAAACTAAAATCATATAAAGAGAGCTTGAGATATTAAATTAACAACGACGATGAAGAAGACCTATCCAAATCCTTGGAAAAGACTTGATAGGTGTATAAAAATGCCAAATTCAGTTTAAATATCTGGCTCATTGTGCAATCAACCATAATAAGAAGAAGAGAAGAAAAAGAACTGGAAAAAAATCACAAAATATAAACCTGCAAATAGAAGTAAAACTACTGTGGCAAAGAAAACAAAAGTAGTGCCAGTAGTAACAGACACCTTTGGTGCAATCCCTAAACATCTGGAGCACCACTTGAACACAATTGGCATTGGTAAAACCACCATCAGTCAGTTGCAAATGGTAGCTTTATTTGCAACAGCTTATATCCTGTGACGATATTTTAACACCATCAAACAATATCTATATCAGATCCTTGGGAAGGACTTGGTGGATAAAAATGGCAAATTCAATCTAAACATCTGGTTGACTATGCCATGAACCATAATAATAATAAGCCAAAAGCAAAAGACTTCAGGATTCTCATGGCCCATAACAGAAGTATCAAAATGTTCAATTTCTGCTACATTTGGAAATTATTCAATGTAACAAACCATTCAGTAAGAATGGATCTGTTAGGCTGAGCAATTGTTGGATTCAAAGGGAAAAGGTGTTTCAAAGTCTGGAGGTGTGCTCTTGTAGCACCTGCTAGAAATACCGTAAAGCAAATTCATCAATATCTGGGATTGTTCACAGAAACATTGGGATTCTAGGAACAGAGAAATTTGGTTTAAAAAACTGTCAATCATTGCTTTGCTCATATCTACATGGACTGAAGCACCTTTTTTCCTTCAGGTCCAAACCACCTAATAATCCTGTTAATTATATTTAAAGTGAACTATATCTAAATGCCTATCAAATAAAAAAAAATGAGTTTTTTTCCTGTCCATTATTTTTGGAGAATGGCCTTCAGTACACAAATCCAAAGCCACTTATGGCTTTTAATCCAGAAATAGTTATATAAAGAGCTTGCTACTTAAAAGTAAATACAAACAAACCAATAAAACACCCAACCATTGTGGATATCTATCAAAGCAGCTTTGTAAAATTTATTTTGTAGAATGTTCTGCTGAATCCTATAGTATAGAATAAAACTTACGATCACTCAGCTTTTATCATTTTTAAAAGAAAAAATACATAAAACATGTTGGCAAAAGATGTATCTGAAATATGTATTTATGTTCTTGAAAGATAAGTACAAAAGGTGTTATTTAAAACAATTTACATTATAGAAAAGTTTGCTACATCAGGTAAATTTACATAAGAACAACAATTGAAAAATGGATTTTAAAGGATCTTTAGCAGTCTTATACTGTTGGCAAAGAAGAAAAGAGCATTCTAATTACCAGATTCCACTGGCTTCTTGAAGCAGTTTGTCTGTCTAATACATTTGCTATATCTAATTTTACTACAGTAGTTCTACCGGCATTGTAGATCATGCTATTCATATTTGCTTTAGTATTATGGGGAAAATATCTTATTTCAGTGATGGCGAACCTTTTAGAGACTGAGTGCCCAAACTGCAACCCAAAACCCACTTATGCATCGTCGAGTGCCGGGCGGGTGTGGCCCATTGGGTGGGTGTGGTCAATTGGGTGGGCGTGGCCCATTGGGTGGGCATGGCCGCGGTGGTAACGGCAAACTGGATGGGACTAAAAAGTTCAATCAATCAATTCCAACTTTGCAAGATTTTTTTTTCCCCGCAAGAAGTTGAAATTGACTGATTGAACCTTTTTTTTTTTTTTTTTTGCACACTGCGGCAGAGGCCTAAAGCGAAAAGGTTTTATAAAACCCAGCTGAAGGCCTAGGACTGGGGCAACGGTGCGCATGCCCACAGAGAGGGCTCTGAGTGCCGCCTCTGGCACCTGTGCCATAGGTTTGCCACCACTGTCCTATTTCCTCCTATTCCCTTTTAGCATTTTAATTAGATTTATGTTTTTGCTTTTTTGAAAGAAAAGAAACATTTGGGGAAAGTCTATTGGTGGGTTGAAGGGTTTGGCTAGTTATAAGTCAACTCTATGAGTCAGTGGCAAAAACCAACAACAACTAAAGCTCAAGTGACTTTTAGTGCTCTACTACTCAGAAAAATAATGAAACATGGAAGAATACTTCAAGAGATTTTGTTTTTGGATCTAAATTTGAGTTATTTGGATGATGGATTGCTAGCCTAAAATGGATTGTACAAAGAACTGGAGAAAATGTCATGGTGAGTATGCATAGGATGGCTTCAACTGGAATTTGGTGGGTGCTAGGAAGAAAGCCTCCAGAAAAAAAGATTTAAAATCAAGCATTAGTACATGTAAGAAAAAATATTGCTGTATTAGAAACTACAAGACCACTCAATAAAAAATCAAAATGAATAAAAGTCATAAATTCCATAAGTTTTATTTCTTAGCTTCCCAAATACTACAGAACAGGTGGTTCTGCTAATACCAAATTTGCAGGAAGCTAAAATGTAGAGAGTATTTCAGACTGCATTACAGAAGTCACAACAAAAGCAAGACAAACTCCCTAATGAAAGTTGAAAAGATATGAACATCTATACTTATTCACTCATCATGATAATGTTTTTTTAGCAGAGTCATTTAACATAATTTCAAAATTAATTTCAGGTGCATTCTAAATTTCAGTCTTTTATGGGGAAATGTTTATGCGTTATTTCTTTTTTATTCATGAGCCAGATGTAGACAATTTCCCTAGCATTGTGGTGATAAAGACTAAGCAAGTCTTGTGAAATAGGAATACTCTGAATTTATAAACCAGATGTAGTCAGTATTGTTTTGGTACATTATGTAAATACTGTAGATGTTTATCAAAGGGATTTTAATGTGTTGGGTGATTTTTTTTATTTTCTTAACAATGACAGAATGAAGCTGCAATAATATTAATATATACACACAGAAACACTGACATGTTTAATATAGTTTCAAGGAAATATAATTTTAATTGTTAAAAAATAATGAAGACTAGATTCTTGATTTGGCAGGAGATATTCTTAAGAATGAACTAAGAAAAATCACTGAGGTAGAAGTGTAATTGAACAAGTGTTAGGGGTCTATCAAAGACAGCCTTCCTTTCTCTTTTGAATATACAGAAGATCTGAGAAAAATGTTGTACACGAAAGGGTAATAATTAGTATGACAGGGCAACCACCTTTTAGGTTACTTGTACATTGTGCTAGTTGTACATTTCTCATTTATATTAATTATCTCTACAGCGTGAATTAGTGAAGTTTTAACTCAGTAGAACATGCAGCAGCTTAACTTTAAGCAAATGGAATCTGATGTGGTTTTACAATTCTGAATGAGATTAAGTCAAGATGCTGATGTGATTAATGGGCTCAGCCAGAAGAATCACTATCATTTGGAAGTTAATAAATTTTCAAGCCAGAATGACTGTGAGGGAAAAGAAAGTAAAACAAATTATCTGAAGCAGAAACAAAAATCTGGGAGGAAAAACTAGGTATAAGTGAATAAAAATGTTGACGTTATTAATGCTATGTTAAATCAATACAGTTCATATGAGATTCTGGGTAGTATATATCCACTATTATTGAATAGTGGGTTCATGCATTTCTACATAGGAAAGTGTATAATGGAAAGATTAAGAGTAGAATATGCTTGTATATATTTTATACACTAAATGATGGGAAGCCTGCATCTCATAAAAGTTGTGTGACAGATTTAACTTCACTCTTGTTTTGTATCTTGTTACCAAATGCTGCTCTTTCATAATAACTTGTTTTATCAATATCATGATTTTCTTATTCAACATTTAGTAAGTATCAATTCTGTACATAAAACAATATAGAATCTCCTTTTTTCTAGTCAAAAATGTGAAATTGTTTTAAAATATACTTTCCCAATGCTATTAAATATGGCACTTGAAGTCTCTGTTTACCAAAACTCATCTTCAACTGAGGGATCATAACTGGGATTCCAGAATTATTAATTTGGCATTTCATTCATTATTACAAATGATTGCAGACAAGAGAATTGTGTAATGAAAAAATAAGAGAAAATAAATAGTTTTCTTTTTTTTTTCTGAAATTCGCCAGCCACTAGAGTCCTAAGCTCCTATTTACCAGTGTTACATGGCTTTATCATAAAGTCATGAATATAATTATGCTTATTTATTTTCACCAGTTAATTCAACTTGAGTAAAAAGAATTTCCTTTATAAGTCATTTGAAAACAGAAAACATTTTCAGAGAAATCCTTGTGGCTAGACTGCAGTGTCTTTGCACTTACTCAGTTATGAGATGACCAAGATGACTTTTCTGCCTTACAATAATTTATTTCGTCTTCTGCAGTCTCCACAGCTTCCTGTGTTTGAATTAAATTCAAGACACAAGAGTGGGAAAATATTAACAGAAAGCAGTAACATCAGCATAGGATCATTACCTTCATCAGTTCTTAAAAAAAAAATACCAAGAGAATTTTGAAAGAAAATATCAAGTGCCCGTAAATGTTAAAAAAACCAAATTTCTCTTTTTTGCAGGGAACTCTGGAAAATAAGAAATGTGGAAAATTTTGACACAGCATAGTTTGGAACTCCATTAACAAGAAAAATAAATGATGAAGTTCATATTAAAACTAGCAGTGGAAAAATGACAAACATTCCTTCTCTCCACATCTTATCTGCTCTAAAGTAGCTTAACTTTACTCCTTCCTATGTTCTAATATGCAGAGTATCATAAGATGCTTTTTAACAGACATTCCCCCTTCTACATTATTTTTATTAAGATGGGGTTTTTTTATAATTCAGTGGAAGAAATAAAAACAGGGGGTGAAAATCTGAGCAACAAAAAATGATACAAGGAAAAAAAATAAGATTCCTATAAGAAATAAGAGCAAAAGCAAGATTCCTGTACAACTGTTGGAGATTCAGATTCAATTTCAGATTGAAGAGAGCCAGTTTGGTGTAGTGGTTAAGGTGTTGTCAGCCCAACCCATCTCACAGGGTTGTTGCTGTGGGGAAAATAGGAAGGGGATGGAGCATTGTATATTTCACTGCTTTGAGTTACTTATGAAATAATAAAGCCAGGATAAAATCAATCAAACAAATAAATAAATAAATAAGTTCCAACTCAATCATGGAGCTTGCTTATTCTAAGGCAGTTATTCCCTCTCATCTCTTTCTACACCATAGAGTTGTCATTGGAAAAACAAAACAGCAGAAGAGATTTCCAAGAACTTCACCTTGAGTTTCTGAAGCAAAGGCAAAATAAAATGCAACAGATAATAAACTGAGTGACAGAAAGAAAAAGAGAGGAAGAGAGATGCTTTAATTTAACAATAAAACTAGGTTTCTAAGCACTAAAGCACTAAAATAACTTTCACTATATTTAATTCCATCCATCTAACAATATCCTTTTGTAACTGTTTTGACGAGGCACATAATTCTCTTCAAAGCACAACAGGTAGTAATGCTTCAGATATGCCATTTACAAATGATGTGCAACATTGGCTCATATATGCATGCTAACTAATCAGCTTCTGTGAATCACAGGGCCCTGACAATTTCTGCTGTCAAATGGAAGAACTTAATTAAAGTTTTGCCTGAGAAATAGTGGAGTGGTCATTGTTCCTTTGAATAATAAGACATAATACAAGAAATACAGGCAATATTATGGAAGGAAATATTGTTGTTTCTCCAAAGCTGACATCCATAAAGTTTCTATAAGCAAACATATATGGACTATAAACACAAAACTCTGCTGAATTCAAGCCAACAATTTGCTTGACAGCATTCCTATGTCAGTAGTAAGCAACAAATGTTGTTTGCTTGTTGAATTTATGTACTGCCAATTCTTTTGAGACTCCCAGTGGTAAGCAAAACTAGAAAACATATGGTAAAAATAAAAACAGTCATGGTAAACCCCAAAACAAACACCCTACTTCCTGAAGCCACTAAAGTATTCAAACCAATTAAATAACAAACCAAGATTGTTAAAACAAGGGCAATCAAACTACCACTTATCCAAATCAGCAGAATCCTTATCACTTAAATTTCTGCTCTTTTGACCTCTACCCACAACAATGGATATGATTAATTTTAAGAACATTACATTACTGTTGCTCAGTTTGGTACATAATTCATTTAAAATTCAAGTATAGCAACCTAATTTGTTTATAACCCACAGTGTAGATTGCCTTAGGCTAAAATATATAGAAAGAATATGTGTTGTTCTATTTGTAGTTTATTAAATTGTAAGATAGTTGTTCCTGAAACTAAGATTATTAGGTTAGCAAGCACTCTAAAGTAACTTTTCTGATTTCCATTTTTTATTCTACATATGCTATTCTCTATGCAAACAAGCTTTACAAATCCTATTTGAACATTTGGGCAAAATGTGTATTCTGAAATACAATATTGTGCAAAGGTTTTAGGCAGTTGTGCAAAAATGCTGTAAATTAAAAATGTTTTTAGAAATAGAAGAGTTAATAGTTTATTTTTATCAATTAACAAAATAAAAAAATAAATGAATGAAAGAGGAATCCAAATCAAATCAATATTTGGTGTGATCACTCTTTGCCTTCAAAACAGCATCATTTCTTCTAGGTTCACTTTCACACAGTTTCCGAAGGAACTGTGCAAGGTTCCTTCAAGGTTGTTCCAAACATCTTGGAGAACTCACCACAGATCATCTGGGGATGGATGCTGCCTCAGATTGTTCTGTCTCTTCATGTAATCCCAAACAGACTCGATGACGCTGAGATCAGGGCTCTCTGGGGGCCAGGAACTATCACTTCCAGGATTTCTTGTTCTTCTTTATGCTGAAGATAGTTCTTAATGACATTGGTCTTATGTCTGGGGCCATTGTCCTTCTACAGAATAAATTTGGGGGCAATGACATGCCTCCCTGATGGAATGGCATGATGGATAAGTATCTGTGTTTCTCAGCATTGAAGACACCATCGATCCTGACCAAATCTCCAATTCCATTTGTAGAAATGCAGCTCCAGACTTGCAAAGAACCTCTACCATGCTTCACTGTTGCCTGCAGACACTCATTATTATCCTGCTCTCCAACCTTCAGCAAACAAACTGCCTCCTGCTACAGCCAAATATTGCATTTATGACAGCATCCCCATCAAAATGTGGACACTTGGCAACTGGCATGTATGTACATGGTTGCAACATTCCAGACTCATATGACCACCATTTGCAACCTCCCAATTGGTTTCTGACAAATCAGTGTGGGAAATTGGATTTGCTTAATGACCAAAATGCTAACTACAGTAATTTGCCTAACAGCTGTGGCAAAAAAATCATAAGATTTCATGTTTCACTTAACAACTGCCTTGCTGAGCAATGGACATTATGGTGCCATCTGTGATCATAGATTGAAGGCTACCTATGTATATATTAAGACCTTAATATTTCTTGGTTGTAGTCAATCTATCAATTTTCAATTCAAAACGAAGTAAGAAAAAATGCCCAATAAAAATAAAAAATAAAAAATAAAGGGAAGAAAAAGCAAAGCAGAGACATTCAGGATAAAGCTAAATTTGATGTCTTGAAGTCTCAGTTTGAAAAATACTGTGTGTTAATAGCAATAGCAGTTAGACTTATATACCGTGTTTCTCAATGCTTTACAGCCCTCTCTAAGCGGTTTACAGAGTCAGCATATTGCCCCCAACAATCTGGGTCCTCATTCTACCTATCTTGGAAGGATAGAAGGCTCAATCAACCTCGAGCCTGTGAGACTCGAACTGCTGAACTGTAGGCTTTCGGCAGTCAGCAGAATTAGCCTGCAATATTGTATTCTTACCACTGTGCCACCATGGCTCCTAATGGCTTCTCTATTTTCATTTCCCTTGTTGTAAAACTTTTAGTGAGAATGCAAGCAGGCAAGGGTAGGAAAAAGAAAAGGTACATTATATTATGGATAAACAACAAGAACGAGGCTTGCATCATTTACAGTATTCTGGGCTACTCCAAAAGGAAGAGTGATATAAATATAGATTAAATAATCATAAAATAATTTAGTCGATTCATTTGACTTAGTTATAATAAGGACATGCATGTACACACACACACTTAGTAGCAGTGCCATCATCAGGGAAAATGTCCCCTTATCCTTAAGGACATTGGTAAAATGTTGCTTCAATTTCATCACTTCTAGAGAAATGTTTCTTCTCAGTTGTAGCTATCATTTTTTCACTGAACACATGAAAGGAAAAAAAAAGTTATTTGGCTTAAAGAGAAAACACTGATATTTTCCCCAAAGAATACCAGGACTTATAAGTATTAGGTAAACATAAGCTTTAAATACAAATGGGAAGCAAAGTAAACAACTAATGATAAAATACTTTGTGCAGTCAATTTGGAAAGGATGTTTAGTGACACTAAAAATGCCTGAATCTTACCCAGGCATCTTACAATGAGTTTCTTGATGTGGACTTCTTTCAATGGTACTTATACGATGGCAATTTTGTTTCACTGGATGAATCCCAGAGGAATGGAATAATGATTACATTTCCGACCGAACAGGTTTTTTATTGTGTTGAAATCTACTTCCCATTATATGAGACATCAGTCAAATGTTCATGCATCTTAACTGTGTTGGAAACTGATAGCACTTGTACTCATTGGTGGCATATTTTAAAGTATTGTTCCCTGCTGTGAAGTAAATGAAGAGAGCTTTATTTCTAAGAATTAAAGTGACCTACTTACAACACACAGCAATCAAGCTATCTTATTTCCAATATTTTTTTTCTTCTGTTCAATCATGTCCGATTCCGAGACATTTCCTGACATGTACCTGCATTTTTCTTGGCAAAGTTTTCCAGAATTGGTTTGCCATTGCCTGATTCTTAGGCCTGAGAAAGAGTGACTGGTCGCCCAACTGACTTTGTGCCTAAGGAGGCACTGCTTCTAGCCTGATGCCTTAACCTCTATCCCAACCTAGACATTTTATAGCCCCCAGAGCAATCAGGTCCTTTGGCTGTCCCTCTATGGCCCACATGAGGTCAATCAGAAATTAGAAATCAAATGTAATCAAATTTGATTGAATTGCAAGCTATCATGTCCTATATATAATTACACTGAATTTATACATACAAAGTTAAAGCATCAAAATGCATATACATCAGTACAACAAGCACTTTTGTAAAAAAATTCTTTCTTAGCATCTTATTTCTTTTTAATGCCTCATACAGCTGCCTTTATCTCAGATAAAAAACATAATTGCTACAATCTTTGCTTGTAAATATAAAGTTGCCAGTTCAAAACCCAGTAGAAACATTAAAAATATTATTTTTATGCTTCCTATTTTTATTGTGCTTAAAAAAATCCATCCATGAATTTTTTCACATTTTTTTGAGTCACCTGAAGTACACGAATTTGAAACCCTCACCATACACCCCAGGCTCCCATTTCTATTTGTACCTACACGGTTTTAAAAAAGGAACTGTTGGAGTTAGCTTGCAGCAAAATGAAGTGTGCTGCTGTCCCAAATCGACAGGAGCACTTGAAGTTATATGACTTGGAAACGCTCACTTAAGAAATGGAGCAGAAAAATGTGAGATAATTTTGATGGTGATGAGTAAGAATGTAGAAGAAATTAAAATGAAACAACCTGAGACAACACAAACTTCACCATTCTTACAAAAAAGGACATTGAAGTCTCAAATCTCATCAGACAATTTCATTGGATGCAAATTTTAGGAAAACATTTATAGAGGTTACAGAGAGAGCTATATTTCATATCATGTGATCAATGGCAATAACTGTTAGTACTCGTTTAAGACACTTATACTTAAGACCACATCCTTTTTCCTGTCTTTCAAACATATTTTTAATGTACAATGCACAAGCATTGTGAAAATAACACTCCAAAGTTAAAAGTTAAAAAAAAACCTCTGAGAGAAACCACTCAATCCAAACCCTTAGCAAACTCCTATTAATTTTACTGTTAAGTTATAGCATTATGTATGAACATTTAATCCTCTTCAGTACAGATTTATCAATTCAGACAACCTGAGTATCGAATGAAATATTATTTTAAGCAGATAAAACTTCTTTTGCAAGCTGTACCCAAATCTTTGCATTTACTTTAACAATAGATAAGTCAGTCAATTTTAACTTCTCCTTATGACTGCAAATTGTCTTCAGTCTTGTTATCAATCTGAAAGAAAATGTTTGTATGAATATATGCATGCATTTATATTGTTTATTTTTTCAGGCAATAAATGTGTTTATATGAATATCCACCTTTTTTTTTTCAGTCATCCAACTTGTTTTTTTTCCTGTGGGCATTGTTTTTCTAGTTATAAGTCTTTTACAATCCTTGGAATTTTCAAATTCTGCAATGAGCAATTTATATCCAGACATGACAGAAGCAATCAGATTGTGATTATGTCTTTTGAGCCCAATAAACCGGCTGAGAAAGTGGCATGGTTTCTTGGGAACACTCACACGTATGGTTCTAGACTTTGGGCAAATGGAAGCAAATGGAACAAATGTAACACAATACATAGACATTTGTGTATCAAACAGTAAAACACAGCAAATTAAAAATACTTAAGCAATAACAGCAATGCATCAACTTGGTGCATTTTGCAATCTTTCAACAGTGAACAACCCCAAATGTGCAAGTGAAAGGCAATTGTTTATGTATCAGTTAATTTTGCTACAAAAGCATCCCTTAATTTTCAGCTTCACCCTTTTATGATACCATTGAAAGCATCAACATCAATTAATTTGATCCATTAAAAGATAGTGGAGAAGGAACATTCTTGCACTGATGTTAAAGCAAAGCTATCATTGAGATTAATTAAAAACTGTTTGTAAACGCTGATCAGAAAACCAAATATGAACTTTCATACTGAGTCATATAATTGCACCAATTCTATAATTATCTAATATTTTAACTGCAGACTGTTTATTTAGCACTAAAACTCCATGATCATCTTTGCCCAAAGATTAATGTGGATGAAAACTTAATAGCTAACAGTATGTGCTCCAAGGAGCTGCAAGGAAGTATATGTGCAAAGGTCATTGAATTTCTTTACTTGTTCAGGCACTGTTTCAAATGGCATTTGAGATTTGAGTTTGTTATCCAGAAGGCTCAGTTTCTAAAGAACTGTTTCAATGCTGGAAAATAAATTGCTCTCTGTGTATATAGCATTAGATTGTCTCCTTGGTATGACAGTTGCTCCTACTCAACTGAAGGTGAACCTAATTCTAAATAAAAAAGTAAGTGGCATGG
>NW_015386356.1:165353-182137 GCF_001527695.2 Protobothrops mucrosquamatus
CAAGTTTGGAATTTTTAGAAACTCTTCAAAGGGAAAAGGAAAAGATAAGAAAAACCAAATGAAATCATAGAGATTCTCTATTGTGACCAACCTTTATCTAGCCAGAAGTGCTAAATTTAATAACCAATAATAATTGAGATTCCTGATATATTAGTAAGAAGTCATGAGCTGATGCACATTGCTGATGAGTTCTCTTTAGCTTAATAGCCAAAAACAGCGTTCCTGTTTTCAGGAAGAGCTAACTGAAAACTATCAATTTTCCTTGCTATTGATAAGCCAGAATTTCCTGGAATATGTTTAGTGTGAGTTAAAGGTACTTAATTTTGGCTAGGCATGTACAATACCTATTCACTGCTTTTATTTACAACATATCTCATTTTGGTCACATGAGTACAAAGCTAAAATCTCAGATTTCTCTTTTTTATTTCTGTTTTTGGCAAATGAAAAATTTAAAAATGAGGGGGTTCTGAACATTGTGATAAAAGTATTGTTTTGAGCAAAAAGAAAAAAAAGTACTTTGGAACCAATCCTCGCATTCACGGCTGTAAAGTTAATGAAAACAGAAGTAAGATGATGAGTCATTTGTTTGATGACTGAGTTGCCAGTCCCATTTGTAGTGCTAAACAAGGACTATATTGTTTAATGTCAAAGTGAAATAGGCGATATGCCTTATTTTCTATCAGGGTTTCCTGTATAAGGTGGCTTTTGTTCTGTACTTCTTTTCCTTCCAGATGTTTCTCTTATCTCTTTTCTCATCTCTTGATGCAGCCTCACACAAGAGTGTTAGCTTTCTTTTTAGAAATGCTTTGTCAGCATTGAAATCAGCCACCTCTGGCAGAAAAATCATACACCTCTGATGTATAAGCTGATACTATCTAGCAACAATTTTTAATAGATAACATGCAAGAGGTATAAACAATAGTTGCTTAATTAGAACTATGAAAAACAAAGCACATAGACATATAGGGATTTTTTATGATTGAGTTTCAGAGTGGACAGGATGGGAAATATGTTGTGTGCTAGATAGTAGAAGAAAGGGATTGTGACCCTGTGTATATGGGGCTCTCAACAATTAAAGGAATATGGGCATTTTCCTATTGAATATTTCTCTATATATTAAAGTTTGCAGTAGAAGTTCTAATTATTTTCTTTCTTTTATTCAGTAAACCATTTCAGCTTCTACTATGTATGTCTGTTCACTGTGTTGGAATCTATGAATGTCCTGCTCACACTTTACAATGGCAAAACAGAGTGAATACACAATGTCTGGGACTGAAAGAAAATATGCTGATATGAAATTGAATGCAGATGTTGCCTTGATGTTGATATTCAATCAGCTCCATCAAGTGATTTATATGAATAGCCCATTTTCAGGCTTTGGACATGTAAAGGGGGTCTGTTAGAAGAAGGAATCAGCTGCAGGGCTGTTCCTACCACTGATCTAGACTCCAGTATAATTCCTATGGAATTTAATTCAATCAGAATAAAGAGGTTGATTTTTAATAAAAAAAACAACAAAGAATAAACATTCTAACTGAAGTTAGTGTAACCATTGATATATTTGATGGGTGGTGGTACAGAACAGTGTCCTTTCTGGAAGTTGTCAAAGATCTCACACATAGTGTAGGTTAAATAATTTATAAATGCATACACAGAACATTCCTCAGGAATCCCAGGCACATTGGATTAAAAGATTAAAAGAAGACAACACTGTCAAGAGGTTGATAAACACATTCTGAGTCAGAAGCTCAATGAAAATCAAAGTCTTAACAACACATTTCTACTTCCTCTGCCACACACAGACATAATGCCAGCCCTGACACAGCTGGACAAGATCAATGGAGCAAGAATTCCACAGATTTCAGTAAGGTTCTTTATTATTAATACAGGTTAGTTGAAATCTTGGAAACTTTAATAGGCATTTTCCAACCTCATTTATAGTGTGAGTGTCTTTAGAGGATCCAACATGCTTAATCCCACATTTCAACTGAGCTAAATTGTTAGCTTTATTTGTTTCCTCTTCCATTCCTTTATCATCCTCCTCCCAATTTCTTACCTATTTAGGATCTAAAGGTGCTTTTCAAAAAAGCTGACAATAGAGAGTTTAATTCTACTATTATGTTTTTATTAAATGATGTGACAAACATTTACTCCAGTTCAAATATATTTATTAATGGGGAGGGGACATCAAACCGATTCAAAGGTGCATCAAATCAAATTCCTTTAAAAAAAATAGAACCAGTCCTTACCTTTTTTTATTCTTTATTTTCCTTTATACTTAAAAAGATTCTCTACATAGCTGGAGCATGCAAAGAAAAATATACAAGCTTTTGTTTATTTTTTCATTGATCATATTATTATCACTTTAGATGTATAACTTCAATTAAGAAATGGTCAGGAGTTCATTGTAAGATGAAGAATATGGCAAAAGAGAGTATTGTATGCTTGTGTATAATGTTAACATTATTTTAATATTAAAGGATATTAAAACCAAAAAGGGAATATATATGAACTCATTGACCTAACCTCTTCCACTAATGAAGATGATATGGACTTGATTCAGGCAGGTTGTAACCCATCATCTTTATTATCATAATTATCTTCAGCACTTTAACTGAAGGGAACATAATCCCCAAAGATGTGGAGATTATCATGTGTTAATTAATCAACAAAAATATCTTATACAAAGGATTAGAGACAAATCCAAATGTTTATGTTAGTTATTATTCAGATTTGCTGAATTATGATTTTTTGATAAATGGTTGGTTGAAAGGCTTATGAAACTCTTCAATTTGTATGTATACATTCAGGGGTGTTTCAGTCCTAGTTCCATGAGCAATTTTATTTAAAATGCATAGTTTTTCTGAGTCTATTTACACATTTGTTTTCTACCACATAGTAATAATTCTTATTCAATTATATATTTCTGTCATTTACATGTTGCCAGAATCCAAAGATTCCTGGTGGTTTAGAATACCAATTGTTATTCAGACATATGCTGGGTTACAGCTGAGAACTCTTATGCCAGGATTTGTAGCAGTATGGAAGCCACCTGAAAATATTCTATCAGCCAAAATACATATCAGGATTATATTTTCTGTGGCCCCCTGCTCTGCAACTCACTCCATTCAGAGATTCATTTAGCTCATTTTCTTCTAGATTTTCATAAAGGAGTAAAAGCCCAGCATATCTTTAACTATAACTGATTTTATGTATTAATATAAGGGGGATTGTCATCTTTAGTTTTATACACACATGTACATACATGCATAAAGACACTGACTGGGAGGGGAATTCAAATACTATCACATGAATAATATTATGACTCTAAATTCAGAATGAACAAAAGGTTTAAAAGCCTTATGTAGCAAAGGAAAAACAAGGATTCAATCATTCCCTTAGACTATTTTCTAATGAACAATCTGGATACTTTCCCCACAAATGAAACATACTCATCTCCATAGTATCTGCTGGCTTCCCCACTCCATACACTGAAGTTCCATACTTTCATTTATCTGCTATTTTTGCATCTAACTGATCTTGGATGACTTTGAAAACCTAAGCAGAGTTGGACCTAGTTAGCATTTGGATGGCAGATCATCAGGAAATTCCAAATATTTGTGGAATTGGAAGCCATCATAGAAGACCTTTGTGGCAAATTCCCTCCATATTTTATTAAGAAAGCTATAGTGATGTCCATTAAAAAAAAAGAATCAATCTTGACTCAAAGTGCAGCTTTATCACAACATATATACTGTATTTACCCAGATTATTTTTTCATTCACTGAACTTGAAGAATATAACTAAAATGTTTTCATCTGATTGTAAAGAATATCAGTCATATGATTGGGTCTAAAGGTCAGCTTATTTTTGTATCCACAATATATGTATTTTGATGCACAGTATAAACACATTAATTTATATGATAACAAATCTCTGCAGAGAGAAAATATTTATAATTGGTAGTCGTCCTTCTTAACCTTAAGCAAACAGTAGAAAATTGTTCAAAACTCATGAACTCTCTTTACTGCATCCCAATCAATCTCCTAGGACCTATACAATTGGCCAAGTTGGAGATTTCACAAAGCACAAGTGAGGAAAATTGAAGAAAGAATCCTAACCTTTCTCAGCAATCAGGAAAAAAATGAAAAATAAATTGCAGAGGCAAGAGAATGTATGCTTATTTGTATAGTTCGATATTCTTTCAACAATTTATATTTTTACTTGAGTAATTAACCTTCTGAACTTGCAGAGAAAAATATATAAACATATATTTCTGTACCTAGCTATTCTTGAAATGCAGTGCATTGATTATCTCTTTGAAGCTCTAAAAAGGGGGAAAAAGAGAAATTTTCGTTTAAATGGAAAACAATTTTCTGATAAAGTCTGCCCCCTTTGCCTCTTAGTTGCTGATGTCAAGTTTCTTATCCTCCAATATTGCACAAGTTATTTTCTTTTCATCTCACTTATTGAAGATAAAAGACTCTGAAATTATTTTTATTCCTCCTATATTTTTTAAACAAATTTTATATAGTTCTGATAGTGATAGTCTAGCCACTGATGGAAGTGGCAATTTTTATATACAATAGTTGCCTTTATTCCTTGTAAAAATCAAAAGGAACACTAGATTGATGGGTTCTTATCTCAGAAACCCCATGTATTCTAACAGGTGATTGAGTCAAATTTCCTCAGAAGACTTCTTAGAAGATTTCTGAAATTATTCTTTTTGACTCCTTTCTTTGAAGAACATTTACAGAACTTCCCCAAATATTCTCTACCGTCTCTGTGTATTTATGCGTATTTTGATGTTCCCCTCCTTCTCTAGTGCCATGAATGAAACTTAGAGTGGTGAACAGATTCTTAAAGCAAATATTGCTATAGTTATTTCCAGGAAAGAAGAGCATAAACAAAAATAGAGAGGAGGACAATGTGGTTACTCTAATACCACTTGTTCTTGTAAGTTAGTTAGGAATCCCATTAGGGAAAAGTCTGCTATTAGAAATGTTCTTCTAGGTTCAAGCTAGATGAGAGAAGGCTCCCAAATATATGAAGTGTCAGTCAGTGTAACCAGCTACCCCAAGATTTGATGCCTGTCCTTCACTACAGGTCTTAAAACAATGTTACTGTATGATCAATAGTCAGAAATGCTATACTGAGTTCTAGCCAAGCAGAATATTGTGTTAGATGAAATGTCTCTAGCTCTTTATTTGTATGAAACAATATATTTGCTCATCTCACAAGGCGAATAAAATGAAAGAAAACCATCAAGCTCTGATCCTATGCTCAGGGCAGGAATACAAATGGAAGCACTTCAGATAAATGTCTGTGTGGCCTTTGCTTGAGGGCATGCAATGTCTGGGTTCTCTCCGTGCTTATGTGAGACTATAGCTATTATAACTCCTCAAGTCAATTTTGACTTCTGGTGAGGACATAGACAGGTTCATGCAGTTTTATTGGCAACATTTTTCAGAAGTGGTTTGTCAATATCATCTTCTGGAATGTTTTTCAACTTCCTAGCCTGTGACTGGGAGAAGGTTACCCAGAAAGCCATACCTAACTGGCTTTTGCTCCCAAGGGAAGACCAGAAGGAAATTCAAGTTTGCCCCATCTTAATGCTCTTTGGTATAATAGAAGAGAGAAACAGAGCCTTTGTTAGGCTTTCAGGGTTCTATTATTAAGCCCTGTAACAACAGAGTTCCAGCAGTCATTATAAAACCTGTTATAGACCTATCTACTTCAACTGACAAAAAGAGACAAAAAAACATCGCCCCAGTGAATTCAAACAAACCAGAAGCACTGTCAAAAATAATGTGTTCTCTTCCTGTTTATGATTTATTTGATCATTGTAGACCAAAAGATACATATTCTCTTTAAAAAAAGAAATATGAAAATTCTTTGATCAGATATTCAAATGAGAAAGGGGCAATTAGCATGGAGAATCAAAATAATCATTGACCTTTCTGTTTGCCTTTAATTTAGGATTTGCATATTATTTTCCTGTTAATTCTGCTGGGTTATCCTGGCTTTGCTGGAAGCATTCTTGCATTCTGGTGAGCCAATTTCTTGCTAATTGATGCCAAAACCTTACAAGTTCAGTGTTTCACTTTTTTATAAAGAGATCTACATGGCTTAGAAAAATCCCCAGAACAGATGGAAGAATGTAACAGATCCCATTTGATAGACTCTTGTCGAAGGGCTTGAAAAAGCCAAGAGAAATAACTGGATCATGAGTATCAGAGTGTCACTGCTTAGCAAAGCTATGCCAATGAAAGTACATTAGAAAAATTCTAGAGGAGAAATACATAAGTTAGAAATGTGCAAGACAAACCAACAAATTCTTGAGTTTTCTTTACTCAAAAAAACCTATTTTTTAATTTTAATTTTTCCCCTTTAATTCTAGGATAAGAATTAAAAATTTTAGGATTTGATGTCCACAGAATACAAGCTTGCCAAGAGCCTTAAGAAATTCAATATTCTTTTCAAAGTAGGAAAAGATTATGAATTACAGAATGCAATAGGAGGCTATGATTCTAGGTTATTTTTTATGTTGATAGTTTTATAAACCTTTTGCTAAATTGTTGACTATTTCATATATTCTGTTTTGTTTCTGTGGCCACAGTAATGTTGTGCTGTACAGAGATTAGCCTGAAATATCTTTGTAAGTGATGATAATACAACTTTCTGGTCTTGAAACTAAACTTGAAAAGTCACAGTATTATTTTTCTTTGTAATTAATATTTTACAGAATATTCCCAGACATGTGTTATAGAGCATGACAATTTGTCATATTGTGGTACCAACGTGAGCTATCAGAATTCATTGCTTGAGTGTTTAGAATGTAAAAGACATTATGAATATAAATGCACATAATAAAAGCCTTTTGTGATTAATACCATGCCATTATCAGAAAGGTATCGGCAGGAGAAAATGCATTTAGAGCTAAAAATTAAAAATAGCTTAAACTACCTGTAAAGCTCCATATATAATGCTGTGTCTAAATTAGGCTTTAATCACTTTTCCATTTGATCAGTATACTAGTTGCTGCTAAACCTGGACTTATTTTAAATCACTAAGTGTCCCAGTTTTAGATTTAATTAGTAAAATAACTCTGGAGAGAACCAGTTCTCAGCTATAGTCAAGGTTAAATGGCAAGTGAACAAAGACAAATGGCAAATAAAAGTGTTTTCAGATGTGTCATAAACTCATTCAAAGAGCACTACTGGTTGGAAATGTGGCTTGGGCAGGCTGCTATTCTAAATGATTATCCCTTTGCCTTCATCAAATAAATTTAATCAGCTTCAATCTTTGGTTCTATGACTGAAAAGATAAAAACATTTTTTCTTATCTGTATTTTCTCTCATCTGACCAAGTCATCAAAGAACACCATGGCTGGACACCATTAAAGCCACAACAAGATGAGAAGATGTGGAGAGACCTGGCCAATAAAATTACCAAGAGTCAGACACAACTAAATGGATAATATCATTATCATCATTTGTATATAGTATGAAATTATAGTATTTGCTGTAATAAGTTGTAAGGATCTAAATATGATTTATTCAATAAACCATGATAAAGCAAATCACAAATAGATTGCAAGACAGAGTATAATATAGTAAGAATGGACAAAAATGTTATAACTCACAACTTGACTTTTATTCTCTTGCTCCATTTCTAGACAATAAGAATATAAAAATATTATGTTTTTTCTACTGATAATAAATAAACACAAGATGCAGTTTTTCTGCTACTTGCTTTACTGAATCTTATAAGAAAAAAATAAAACCCTAAATCTAATGATTCTGCAAGGCCACAGGCAGGACATGGTAATCAAGTTATAAGACTGGATGACAGACAGGCTTAATAATCAGTCTTAACAATAACCCAATATCCCACAAAAGGTATTTTGCACAGTACAGGCCAAGTGTCTTGAGAAACTATCAAGCCCATGAAGAGATTTTAGATATAGAATATATTCATTCTGAAGAAAAAGTACTAAGACTCTGATCTGAGGCTACTTTATGCTGGTTTAGACCTATTTGGAATTCTCAGCTTTGGCTAGGATCTTAGGCTTTTCACCTTACTTTCCACATAACTATAATTCAATTAGATGTCAAAGGTTCAGCTGAAAACTTCAAACATCCAGAGTATGGTCCATTGAGCTTTGGAATTTCCTTTCTAAGGATCTGTCCACCCAGCATTGTCATCAACATGCTTCCCTTCCACCCTTGAGATGGGAAAAAGGAATGTTGGATCAAAAAATTAATCCCATAGAATACTCACTTACTAAGCCTCAGCTACAAGGTTGGTTAGAGCTTTTTGCTCTATCACAAACATTCACTCTCTTGAATATGTGAGAGAGATGGGTGGATAGACAAAGCCTGCCATGCAAGCCAGGACAGACAATCATGGATTGCCTGTTCTAACAAACATCTTCTATCCATAAGTATACCAATCTCTAAAGGGAATATACACTAAAGGAAAAATTCTACTCTTAAGAAGTTAATATTTTTAAGGGTAGAACATTTAGAAATAATATACCAGGATTTCCCTGATCTTGGTCTTAATTGAGTGATTTGGGTGGAGAGGGTTAGAGAGAAAATGTTTCAGATTAGATATGCATCCCAACACTGCTTTTCACAAATGAGGCACAGATTCTCTGGGAAGTTGCTGTAAGGAGCTTGAGAAAAGCAGTTCCACAAAGCCTGGCTAGCTGGAAGTAGCCAACAAGACCGGTCTGGGCAATGACTCTATGGGCAGGTAGGAGCCACTGGGACTTGAGGAGTGGAAGCAACTAATAGGCAGGTTTTGCTCTTGTACTCCAGTAGCCACTAGCTTTACAGTTCCCAAAGGGTGGAACTGACTGGTTTTCTCACCTATCGGGCACCAAAGAATGAAGGAATGAAGTAGTACAAGTGATCAAAGCAATCTGCCTGATTTTTTAGAAAATAAAATTTATAAAACTTTAGAAAAATAGAACATCTTGTTATTATTTATTATTTATCAAGCAAAAATTGGCTAGATCAAGTCAGGAACTCCAGAAAACAGTACTACTTATAACTGTTAAGTAATGACACTCGCCTATTGCTATGGACACTCCTTAATTAACAGTCTTTTCTATCAACTTCCAAAATGCTTAACTGCTGCAGCCATCTTTTATTTTGCTAAGAGAATTAATGTTTCCTCATTGCTCTCACTGTTTAAAGAAAAGAGAGATTCCCAAATACATTTAGCATTGTCTGGAAAGTAGTAGAGAGATCATATTTCTGGACTGCATCCCTCCCAATCAGTCTCCATGCAACTGTAGCAGTCACCCTAATTGGATGCTAGGATTAGGGAGTTATTTTATATGTTTCACTGTTCCATGACAGAAGTGTAACTGATAGAAATGAAAAAAAAATCTTATGACTACTGGCTAGCCATTCTCATCATTGGATGTGGGCCACTGAGAGGAAAAAAATAAATAAAAGTAATCAGAGGCTCAGTGTTCTCCTATCAAGCATCGTCTTCCTACTTGATCTTGAGGCACTGCTCTGCTGGATTTTCATAACAGCTATTAAAATGCAAACAATACAGATTAGCAGTGAAGTCAGCTTCAAGCCAACTGTGTAAAATTGGAGTTCCATCAAGTGATCCATTAGATGAGGATTCATCAAAATAGGAAAATAACATGGTTCTATCACCAGCCAGCAAGTGAATAGCAGAATAAAATGGTGACATGTGCAAGCCAAAGAATTTACATTAAAAAAGAGAAAGTTGGGAAATATCCCACTCATGTTTTATCTTTTGTAATAAGACTTACAAATTTGTTAAATGTTCCTCACAAAACAATGCAGTTAATTGCTACTAATATTTCCTATACTACTCTTGTTGTCACAATGGTATATTGCAGGAAAAAGCTCTTCACCAGGAACTGACTGATAGAAATGTTTAGGCAAGACAATGACAGTCTCCATAAATCAGCAAGAGATAAGCTTCTATGAAAGTTTTCATAGATTCCTTGGCCCCAAATTAAACTAAAAAAAAATAATCTAGGAACACTGTGATGGGTCATGTTTTGACTATTTAATTGTACATAAAATTACACATTTACTAATCAAAAAGGTAAAAGCAAAAGGGTAGACTTTTCCTTCCCAACATTTTGTTTAAGCATTTGGAATCTGTGACCAAATCTACAAATTCATTTTGTTAAAGTTGGCCTAAAGAAATCACTTTATTATGACAAGAGAGCAAAATATGGTCTGAATTATTTGTTGACTGGATAACCTGCAGTACTGTTTGGAAAGTTAAAAATGCTTTAAAAACTGACGTAGAAGCAGGAAATTGTATGTTACTATTTTTGTATTTAAAACCTAATACTTTTTGACAACTGAGTGTTCTTATTTTGACTCTATCTGTCCATAAGATTATGTTACACTTTATCTCTCTGAAATACTTGATTGTACAAGGTTGTATTATATGAATTAATAATTTCCTATGAATCACTGCACTGCTGGAGAAAAATCTCTTGATATTATGATTAACATTTAATATGAAAAGAAAAAAAACAGAGTTAAGAAGTCAAAGAACCACAGAAGGTTTGATATGAATAAAATGTGTGTGTGTGTGTGTGTGTGTGTGTGTGTGTGTGTGTGTTTCCCCCATAGATCTTGGATGAAGGATAAGTATTTGGGAAGCTAGGATACCTTGGTGGGTTCCTGAAGGATGGTTTTTTGCTTCCTTTAAGTAGGAGAGACAGAGATGTCTTTTTTTTAAAGTTTGAAGATGGATATTTGAATTGCTGAAGAAATGGGACAGAAAAAGTAAACAAAGAAACTCTATTTTTCATTCATAAGGTTCATGCTCCAAAGTAAATCCAATTAGGCTATAATTCAGTATTTTACAGTGATGTAGTTTTTGCATTGGAAAATACTTTATATATGAAGTAGAGGAAAATGTGCATACCACTGCCAGATCCTGAGTCTATAGTAGTTCTTACACTGCAAATCCAAAGGCTATAAAAGAGATTTTGACTATGTGCTAACATTTGATTATATTATATTTTGACACTTTGAGGAGTCTGGCTACACAAACAACCAATTTGTTTTACAATAATAGGTCATATCAAATCAAGTCAAATTGTATTAATATGATTAGAGATCAACTATAATAATAGGTCAGAATAAGTCAGATGTTACTACATGAACCTTGTAAAAATGTTCAGGCCAGGCTTATCACTGTCAGTGCCCCTTCCACTTTTCCCACCCTTAAGTTAATAAGTTCATACATACTGCTATATTGTTTTCTAAGAAGGTATTCTCATTATTTTAGTTATAATTCTCTATCAACAAATTATTTCAGGATTAAAATTAAAATTAAATTAAAATTACTGCAGGATTCAAAGGAAAGGGGGGGACTTGGCTTCCCTGACCTGGAAAAATATTATCAGGCCATAGTATTATTATGGGTAAGGGATTGGATATTACTAAAGAATAGAAGACTATTATGTTTGGAAGGTCATGACCTACAAATAGGTTGGCACACTATGCTGTGGGATCATAAGTATAAGACACATAAATATTTCCGAAGGCACTATATCAGACAAGCTTTAATTGATGTATGGGTTAAAATATGGCAACCAAATTATACCCAAGTCCCTAGTTGGATCTCATCGTTAGAAATGCATGTACATCCAAAGTTTATCCAACTAGGAAAGATTATAACATATAAAAATGTTCTAGACGAGAGAGGGGAATTGAAACCCAGGAAAATTCTTCAAGATGAAGGGATAGAATTAGAATGGTGGGCTTACCTTCAATTATAGGCGAGATATTGGAAAGATAAAAAAGAGTTAGGTATAAAATTAGAACCGATTGGGCTGGACAAAATATTATTAGGCACGGAGGATAAAATGATTAAAAAAACTATATCACTATTTGTTAGATCAGGCAATGTATAAGGAACAGGTAAAAGAGACTATGTTAACGTGGAGCAGGGATTTTGATCTCAATTTCGATCTGCACATCTGGCAGGAATTATGGGTAAGAAACAGGAAGCTTACTCTGGCCACCTCTTACAAAGAAAACCTCTACAAAATGTTCTACAGGTGGCATCTCCCACCCGTAAGACTAGCTAAAATGGGTCCAAATGTCTCCTCCAAATGTTGGAAATGTAAATTGGCAAAAGCGACATACTATCATATGTGGTGGGAGTGCCCACGAGCCCGTGACTTTTGGAATAAGATTAAAAACTGGCTGGAAGAAATATTAAAGTTAGTGGTAGAGTTAAAACCAGAACTTATTTTACTAGGCATAACCATGCAGAAATACAACAAAGGAGTGTTTTATTTGATGTTACACATTCTCACGGCTGCTAGATTGGTGTATGCTCAAAACTGGAGGAATAAAGGAATTCCAACAGAAGAAGAGATTATCTATAAAATTTTATCGTGTGCTGAAATGGATAGGCTCACAATGGAAATGAAGGATAAGACAGAATCAGACTATTTCGAGATCTGGGACAAATTTTATCACTGGTGTGAATCAAGGGGAACTGCTCAGGTTTTAAATTAGCATTAAGATAGAATTATATATAACTGTATATATAACTGTATTGTATAGAAGAATATATTTATATAGAGATCAAGAACTATGTATTAATTACATGTATCAAGAGGAACAAATTGTTAGGAATATTTATTTTGGAATGTCACGTTATGTCCATCTTTGTTTTTAAAAAAACAAATTATTAATGAATGTATACAAAGACATCTGACATGATATTGTTCAATAAATGTTAATAGTAATAGATGCAATGGACAAATTTCCTATAGGTCCATGTCCATACCTATAAACGTTTATGAGTTCCAACTTTTCAAGTTGGAAAATGTCAGATAAACGAGAAAGAAAACTTGTGGAAAGAATATAGTGAAGGAAATGTCTCATAACTTTGGAATCTGGTGAAGGTTATTAATTTATATTACTAAATTTGGTCAAAATATTAATGCTTTCTCACACTATACCAAAATGACAAAACCTGTAATGGAACCCAGTTCTAATTATCAATAAATGTCAAACTTTTTATTAAGAATCACATTACTTTCAGAGTTACAGCTTGGAGTGTGGTAATAAGAATGAAATCAGAAGATACTTTTTTTAATTCTTTGCCCTCTGACTGTAAAGTCAATAAATAAATAAGAAACAGAATAACAGGATAACAGAATTAGAAGTGACCTTGGAGGTCTTCTAGTCCAATTCCCTGGTCTGCCAGGAAACCCTATACCATTTCAGACAAATGGTTGTCCAATCTCTTCTTTAAAACTTCCAGTGTTGGAGCATTCACAACTTCTACAGGCAGGTTGTTCCACTGATTAATTGTTCTAACTGTCAGGAAATTTCTCCTTAGTTCTAGGTTGCTTCTCTTGAACCAATCTATTGGTTGCACCATTCATTCTGTGAAGTAAAAGGAGAGTGAATTGTATAGAAGAAATCAATTTATCTGAGGCAATGTTTAACATCCTAAGAAGGAAGAGTTCTATTAGATTACACCAAAATCCAATTAAGTTTAATATTGCAAAATAGCTTATTAGATGAATCAAGGAAACTCACAAACAGAACATATAGGTTCTATTATGATGCAATTTTTTGTTCTGTCTGGAGATGACAAGGTAAAAAGCAACTTTAATGGATAGGCTTATATCTACAAAGCTGTAAAGAGCAATCTGAGAAAAATACGGATAATGATGTAGGAATGAACATCAGCAGAAAAAGGGGACAGTTAAGTTGGAAATATTAGCCAAAAAGCCACAGATCCTTTAGAAATGAAAGAATTACATAAATAACTCTGTGTCCTGATAAATCATTCCAGTTTGAAACTATGGTGAAAAATGGAAGTGAAGATCAGTAGGAGAGGGGATAAATAAATAGATGATACAGAAGAAATCATTGACACCTATGTGAAGTGCAATGATAGGAGAACCTATTTGATTTGCAAAAGAAAAGAAACAAAAATTCAGAAGAGGAACATAATTGAGCCTATGGAATATTTGAAATAACTTCTTTGTTGGTTAATTCTGATACTGTTTACACTATTGCTTGAATTTAAGCAGTCAGGGCAAGTCATTCAGGAAAAATACACTCTAAGCACAATTTTATTTTCTGATACACAGTTGATAGAGTTTCATACCTATAGCATTGATGAGAACGACAGAGTTGACTGACATTATGATTGTGATTGGAAGTTGAAGGGGGTGGAGTTTAATTTACTTAAAAAGAATACATTGTAATATTTGAGACAGACAATCTTTATGATTTCTATTAACACTCTATCAATTATTATCCCCTCTTCTTTTTACTTTCAAAGTTCCTATTTATTCTTTACAACATCTGCATGGTTCCAACGTTTTCCAGCTCCACATTAACTGAAAGTGTAATTTTATTAGAAACTTTCTTTCTTACCAATCATTAGATTTAATCTGGGGTGGGGGGGATGAGAAGATGGAAAAGGGAGAGAGAGAGAGAGAGAGAGAGAGAGAGAGAGAGAGAGAGAGAGAGAGAGAGAGAGAGAGAGAGAGAGAGAGAGAGAGAGAGAGAGATGTTCTTTCATAGTATTAAGAAATTGAATATTCTGAGGTTTTTGTGGTTTGGAAGCTAGCAGACACCTATCTAAAAATGTATGCATTTGTTTATTTTTATCCTGCCTTTATTATTTTTATAAGTAACTCAAGGTGGCGAACATACCTAATGCTCCTTCCTCCTCCTATTTTCCCCATAACAACACTGCAAGGTAGTTTGGGATGAGAGAAAGTGACTAGCCCACTTTCATTCCTTAGGTAGGATTAGAACTCATGGTCTCCAGGTTTTTAATCTGGTGCCATTACCATTAGACCAAACTGGCTTTCAGCATGGTTTAGAACTTTCACTTCATTTCTTTGTTTCATATTCCAAACACATTATATGTCAGTACAAGCAATAGATGTTCAGATTATTTTCAGTGAAAAAATATTTGTTTGTTTGTTTATATTATGCCTTTATTATTTTTATAAATAGCTCAATGCAGTGAACATATCTAACACACCTTCCTCCTCCTATTTTCTCCATTAGAACAAGTATGTGAGATGGATTTGGCTGAAAGAGAACTGGCCCAAAGTCACCCAGTCAGCTTTCATGGCTAAGGTGAGACTTGAACTCAAAATCTCCTGTTTTCTAGCCTGATGCCTTAACCACTATACCAAACTGGATTTCCAGTCAGAATAACAGAATAATAACAGAATAACAGATTTGGAAGGGATCTTGGAGGTCGTCTAGCAGGAAATCATTTCAGAAAAATGACTGTCCAATCTCTTCTTTAAGTCGTTAAGTCATTAAAGTCAATCATCTTCTTAAAGTCAGTCATGGAGAAATTGCATAGGGAAAAGGGGTTAATTATTCTAACACATATTACAGTTCTGATAAAAGTCTGGAAGTAATTATTTAATTTGTATAGATGTTCATTAAAAAAGAAAAAAAATTAGTGAATTTTTGGAATAAGATTCAAAATGGTATTTTAACCTACATTGTTATGCATACTTTAGGTTTTTTTCCCTTTCCTTTCTATCATTATGTAGGGTCAATTTTACAGATCCTGAAACACTTTAATAAATTAAACATAATGTTTTCTTTGAAATTAAACTCAACCCCTTCAAGACATCACTGAATTTTCATTTAGCTTCCTTAGAAACATCATGGACGCCATTGCCAATTCCAGGATATTTATTAAATTACTGGAGGGAAAAAAAGTGCAAACAAGCAAAACTCTAATGGTTGAATATATTCAGAAAATATCAAAGATTTTATTACCATAAATAACTGGTTTTTTGGATTTATTTTCTGGTTCTGGATGGGGGTATCATTTTTTCCCCAATGTGAATATATTTTGAAAATATGTGAAGATCTTTTCATGAATACTTTGGGCTAGCTGTTGTAGTTGAAAAATGAGAAGTGCAATAGGAAATACTTGATTTCCTATTATTTTCATTCAAGCTACTGCAAATGTTATGACACATCTTTATCCTACACTAAATTTGCTATTTATGTAAATTATGACATTACCCACAAATGTATTTTTGCAGGAGCAAATTTTGTTTCAAAATATGCTCAGATGGTAACTATGTTGAATATTAACTAGTTCATATTTCATCTCTTTGACAGCTTACAGCTATACATATTCCACTGAACCATTATGGATTATTGAAAAGCACTACTCATAGTGTTTGTTTTAGGAGTAGGATTCACAAATTGAAATTTGCTGGAAATGTATTTTAATGCCATGAATGCTCTTCTCAGAACAATATTTACACTTGGTGAAAAGTTCAGAAAGCACTGATCATGCTTAATTGTTTACCAAAGCAAACACCAAATAGAAATGATGGCAGAATAAAGAAATTGCTGTGCTTCTGTATACATATCATTCCTTAAAAATGTAATGCAGATGCTTGACAACATGCAGGGCAAACATGCTATAATCCACCCCAGGCCACCCCAATGATGCCCTTGACGTGATGGCCCGGTGTCTGGAGGCCGTACGGGTCTGGATGGGGAGAAACAGACTCAGGCTCAACCCTTCCATAACTGAGTGGTTGTGGCTGCCGGCTCCCAGGTATGGTCAGCTGATTCCATCGCTGACTATAGGGGGCGAAACCCTGGCCCCCTCGGAGAGGGTTCGCAACTTGGGGGTCCTCCTGGACCCACGGCTGACACTGGACGACCAGTTGGCGGCTGTGGCCAGGGGGGCGTTTTACCGGGTACGCCTGGTGCACCAGTTGCGGC
>NW_015386356.1:182794-218772 GCF_001527695.2 Protobothrops mucrosquamatus
CCTAGGGGTATTTTAAAGGGGTTTTAAATTAAATTTTTAGTAGAAGCGGCCAAATTTAAATAGTTATTTTTAATCTTTTTTAAAGTTTGTATTGTATTATATCATTGTTTTAAACTGGCTGTAAGCCGCCCTGAGTCCTCCGGGAGAAGGGCGGGGTATAAATTTAATAAAATCTAAAATCTAAAATCTAAAATCTAAATACAAACTGGCCCATGCAGGAAAGGAACTGGGTAGATGTTCACAATTGATTATAACGCCTTGTTTCTAAGAACAACAGTAATCTGAAACAAACATTAGCCGTTAGTGTTTCTTTCCCAGGGGTAGGCAGGGATTCCACTGATGAATAAATGCTCTGCAATTTTATTCTACATGAACAATGCTATGTTCTCTTTTGCTCTATTCTTTTTAAAGAGAAAGGCTAGTTTTAGCCGTTTTTCTATTGATCTGTTTTCCCTATCTGCTAAATCAAATTAAATCAAGCAAGTTCTAGCCAGCTTGGCTGCTTAGCATGTATCAGCTCCTTTCTCCTGTTATAATGAACAGAAGATGTGCTGGTGAATAGACATTGTTGCTGCGTGGCTGTCAGAAAAAGTATAGTCACCTTGGAAAGAAACTTAGTTTGGAAGCAATAACAAGGAAGACGAAAGTAAGAGTGTCTATTTCTTAAAATGTTTCAGTACCACAATTGTCTGTTCTTTTTGGGCTCTTTCAGAAATGCAGAAATAAAAAAGTAGGTGGAGATGGAAGAAATCTACTCAGAATGTGCCAGTTTTTAAAAGTGACCTAGCCTGTTTCTAAATTGAATAGGATGGCAATAGGTTGTTGATAGAGTTAGTTTGGTCTAATGCAGTGGTTCTCAACCTGTGGGTTGGGACCCCATTTGGGGTTGATCGACCATTTCACGGGGGTCACCAAGCAAGGCTGTCTGCCATTTTTTTTGTCCGCCATTTTCCCCCCCTTTTCCGGTGGGTGCCTTACTTCCCTTAGGCTGGGCCAGCTGGTGGTCGGCCTGCTCCGTCTCTGCCGCTTGCCAGCTACGCCTCGGCCGGCGCAGGGGGCGGAACCACGCATGTGCGGTGCTCCCGGGCAGGGAAAGTCCTCGACTTATGACCGGTTTAGTCCTCGACTTACAACCGGTTTAGTCCTCGACTTACAACCGGTTTAGTCCTTGACTTACGACCGGTTGGGGTCGCGGCATTAAAAAGGTTGAGAACCACTGGTCCAATGGTTAAGACTCATGCTAGAAACCAGGAGACTGGTTTGAGTTCTAGTCCTGCCATAGGCACAAAGCCAGCTGGGTAACATTGGGCCAAACACTTTCTTTCAGCTGTGGGAACAGGCAATGACAAACCACTTCTGGAAAACCTTTCCAAGAAAATTGAAGGGTGTAGTATAGGCAGTCTTCAAAAATTGGACATGATTAAATTCAAGGGGAAAAAAAATACTGTTGATGATGTGCTCTTTATTTCCTCTAACTTGTTATAAGAACATCTTTCCACCTTCAATAACATAACTGCTAAATTTCTCTATAATCATTTGGTATATTTTTTACTCTATTTTTTATTTTTATACTTTTTATTCTTTTATTGCCTTTAAAATAATGACAGAGAAATAAAAAAATTAAAAAACAAAAGAAAAAACAGAGTTATTAAATATGTGGATGTTTGTGTGTATATGTGTGTGTGTAAATAGCAATGTAGTACATGTATATAGCTGATTTTTTATAACTTACTGAATATTGTATAAATGAATTTCATACTTCAAAGTTTGCTCATATGTGGCAAGTACAATGAGGTGTTCTTTGTGTGAAAGGGGCTACAGTTACCTTTTTACCTGTACATTTACCTTTCCAATGCTACAATCTCAGACTTTTGGCCATAACAAGGGCACAAAGAATCCATTTGCATTATTCAATTGTCCAATCCCAAGTATTAAGAATATGTAGTTCAAAAGATTATTATCATCTTTTACTTGAAAAGTTAAGTCCCTCTTAAGTCTGGCTTTCCACATTTCTCTCTATCCTGGTGGCTTTTCCTAATCCAGTTTGTTGATGTCATTTAAATGTGAGTTAGACAAACCAGCTAGAATATCATATGTAGTACAGATCTGGAATGTATTTCTTCATATTTCTATATATAAAATAGGCAAGATAGATTCTCAATGGAATCAAGGAATCAGCAGAAATGTCCAAATGTTGAGACACCTCATACATTCTATTTTCTGTCCCTTTAAAAGAATTGATTGTTTTGCACATTCCTTTGCTTAATTATGTCTTTTTGTTTCTTGTTGATTTTGTTTGTTTTTAGCTAATGAGAATAGCAGATGATAAACGTATTCTTCTTGCAAAAATAACAGCAAATTCTGATAAGCTTTGTTTAAATTTAAAATGTTTGCTGTTCATTTTCTAACTAAAGCTGGTATATGTTATAAAAGATTGATGTTCCTCACATGGGAAGATACACTGTAAGTTGCAGGTAGTTTATCTACCATGTTGGAAGCCCCACTGTTATAAAGAATGTATCTGCAAGAATGAACATTGGCATTTGTTTTAGTTGACTTCTTTCTCACCCCCCCCCCCTCTTGGGAGGCCTCTTTAGCAGTGAGAAGGACAAAGCAGTTGTTAGAAAGACATGGCATCACAAACAGCAACAGATTAAACTTTAGAAGTAAAAGGTCATTTCAAATAAATGTTTATTTCCCTTGTGGTTGCATACTGAACATAAATCTCAATCAAACACTGTACTTGCATCTAGCTTTAAGCTAAAGAGNCCAGTTCTAATTATCAATAAATGTCAAACTTTTTATTAAGAATCACATTACTTTCAGAGTTACAGCTTGGAGTGTGGTAATAAGAATGAAATCAGAAGATACTTTTTTTAATTCTTTGCCCTCTGACTGTAAAGTCAATAAATAAATAAGAAACAGAATAACAGGATAACAGAATTAGAAGTGACCTTGGAGGTCTTCTTGTCCAATTCCCTGGTCTGCCAGGAAACCCTATACCATTTCAGACAAATGGTTGTCCAATCTCTTCTTTAAAACTTCCAGTGTTGGAGCATTCACAACTTCTACAGGCAGGTTGTTCCACTGATTAATTGTTCTAACTGTCAGGAAATTTCTCCTTAGTTCTAGATTGCTTCTCTTGAACCAATCTATTGGTTGCACCATTCATTCTGTGAAGTAAAAGGAGAGTGAATTGTATAGAAGAAATTAATTTATCTGAGGCAATGTTTAACATCCTAAGAAGGAAGAGTTCTATTAGATTACACCAAAATCCAATTAAGTTTAATATTGCAAAATAGCTTATTAGATGAATCAAGGAAACTCACAAACAGAACATATAGGTTCTATTATGATGCAATTTTTTGTTCTGTCTGGAGATGACAAGGTAAAAAGCAACTTTAATGGATAGGCTTATATCTACAAAGCTGTAAAGAGCAATCTGAGAAAAATATGGATAATGATGTAGGAATGAACATCAGCAGAAAAAGGGGACAGTTAAGTTGGAAATATTAGCCAAAAAGCCACAGATCCTTTAGAAATGAAAGAATTACATAAACAACTCTGTGACCTGATAAATCATTCCAGTTTGAAACTATGGTGAAAAATGGAAGTGAAGATCAGTAGGAGAGGGGATAAATAAATAGATGATACAGAAGAAATCATTGACACCTATGTGAAGTGCAATGATAGGAGAACCTATTTGATTTGCAAAAGAAAAGAAACAAAAATTCAGAAGAGGAACATAATTGAGCCTATGGAATATTTGAAATAACTTCTTTGTTGGTTAATTCTGATACTGTTTACACTATTGCTTGAATTTAAGCAGTCAGGGCAAGTCATTCAGGAAAAATACACTCTAAGCACAGTTTTATTTTCTGATACACAGTTGATAGAGTTTCATACCTATAGCATTGATGAGAAGATAGAGTTGACTGACATTATGATTGTGATTGGAAGTTGAAGGGGGTGGAGTTTAATTTACTTAAAAAGAATACATTGTAATATTTGAGACAGACAATCTTTGTGATTTCTATTAACACTCTATCAATTATTATCCCCTCTTCTTTTTACTTTCAAAGTTCCTATTTATTCTTTACAACATCTGCATGGTTCCAACGTTTTCCAGCTCCACATTAACTGAAAGTGTAATTTTATTAGAAACTTTCTTTCTTATCAATCATTAGATTTAATCTGGGGTGGGGGGATGAGAAGATGGAAAAGGGAGAGAGAGAGAGAGAGAGAGAGAGAGAGAGAGAGAGAGAGAGAGAGAGAGAGAGAGAGAGATGTTCTTTCATAGTATTAAGAAATTGAATATTCTGAGGTTTTTGTGGTTTGGAAGCTAGCAGACACCTATCTAAAAATGTATGCATTTGTTTATTTTTATCCTGCCTTTATTATTTTTATAAGTAACTCAAGGTGGCGAACATACCTAATGCTCCTTCCTCCTCCTATTTTCCCCATAACAACACTGCAAGGTGGTTTGGGATGAGAGAAAGTGACTAGCCCACTTTCATTCCTTAGGTAGGATTAGAACTCATGGTCTCCAGGTTTTTAATCTGGTGCCATTACTATTAGACCAAACTGGCTTTCAGCATGGTTTAGAACTTTCACTTCATTTCTTTGTTTCATATTCCAAACACATTATATGTCAGTACAAGCAATAGATGTTCAGATTATTTTCAGTGAAAAAATATTTGTTTGTTTGTTTATATTATGCCTTTATTATTTTTATAAATAGCTCAATGCAGTGAACATATCTAACACACCTTCCTCCTCCTATTTTCTCCATTAGAACAAGTATGTGAGATGGATTTGGCTGAAAGAGAACTGGCCCAAAGTCACCCAGTCAGCTTTCATGGCTAAGGTGAACTCAAAATCTCCTGTTTTCTAGCCTGATGCCTTAACCACTATACCAAACTGGATTTCCAGTCAGAATAACAGAATAATAACAGAATAACAGATTTGGAAGGGATCTTGGAGGTCTTCTAGCAGGAAATCATTTCAGAGAAATGACTGTCCAATCTCTTCTTTAAGTCGTTAAGTCATTAAAGTCAATCATCTTCTTAAAGTCAGTCATGGAGAAATTGCATAGGGAAAAGGGGTTAATTATTCTAACACATATTACAGTTCTGATAAAAGTCTGGAAGTAATTATTTAATTTGTATAGATGTTCATTAAAAAAGAAAAAATAGTGAATTTTTGGAATAAGATTCAAAATGGTATTTTAACCTACATTGTTATGCATACTTTAGGTTTTTTCCCCTTTCCTTTCTATCATTATGTAGGGTCAATTTTACAGATCCTGAAACACTTTAATAAATTAAACATAATGTTTCCTTTGAAATTAAACTCAACCCCTTCAAGACATCACTGAATTTTCATTTAGCTTCCTTAGAAACATCATGGACGCCATTGCCAATTCCAGGATATTTATTAAATTACTGGAGGGAAAAAAAGTGCAAACAAGCAAAACTCTAATGGTTGAATATATTCAGAAAATATCAAAGATTTTATTACCATAAATAACTGATTTTTTGGATTTATTTTCTGGTTCTGGATGAGGGTATCATTTTTTTCCCCAATGTGAATATATTTTGAAAATATGTGAAGATCTTTTCATGAATACTTTGGGCTAGCTGTTGTAGTTGAAAAATGAGAAGTGCAATAGGAAATACTTGATTTCCTATTATTTTCATTCAAGCTACTGCAAATGTTATGACACATCTTTATCCTACACTAAATTTGCTATTTATGTAAATTATGACATTACCCACAAATGTATTTTTGCAGGAGCAAATTTTGTTTCAAAATATGCTCAGATGGTAACTATGTTGAATATTAACTAGTTCATATTTCATCTCTTTGACAGCTTACAGCTATACATATTCCACTGAACCATTATGGATTATTGAAAAGCACTACTCATAGTGTTTGTTTTAGGAGTAGGATTCAAAAATTGAAATTTGCTGGAAATGTATTTTAATGCCATGGATGCTCTTCTCAGAACAATATTTACACTTGGTGAAAAGTTCAGAAAGCACTGATCATGCTTAATTGTTTACCAAAGCAAACACCAAATAGAAATGATGGCAGAATAAAGAATTTGCTGTGCTTCTGTATACATATTATTCCATAAAAATGTAATGCAGATGCTTGACAACATGCAGGGCAAACATGCTATAATCTGCAATACAAACTGGCCCATGCAGGAAAGGAACTGGGTAGATGTTCACAATTGATTATAACGCCTTGTTTCTAAGAACAACAGTAATCTGAAACAAACATTAGCCGTTAGTGTTTCTTTCCCAGGGGTAGGCAGGCATTCCACTGATGAATAAATGCTCTGCGATTTTATTCTACATGAACAATGCTATGTTCTCTTTTGCTCTATTCTTTTTAAAGAGAAAGGCTAGTTTTAGCCGTTTTTCTATTGATCCGTTTTCCCTATCTGCTAAATCAAATTAAATCAAGCAAGTTCTAGCCAGCTTGGCTGCTTAGCATGTATCAGCTCCTTTCTCCTGTTATAATGAACAGAAGATGTGCTGGTGAATAGACATTGTTGCTGCGTGGCTGTCAGAAAAAGTATAGTCACCTTGGAAAGAAACTTAGTTTGGAAGCAATAACAAGGAAGATGAAAGTAAGAGTGTCTATTTCTTAAAATGTTTCAGTACCACAATTGTCTGTTCTTTTTGGGCTCTTTCAGAAATGCAGAAATAAAAAAGTAGGTGGAGATGGAAGAAATCTACTCAGAATGTGCCAGTTTTTAAAAGTGACCTAGCCTGTTTCTAAATTGAATAGGATGGCAATAGGTTGTTGATAGAGTTAGTTTGGTCTAATGCAGTGGTTCTCAACCTGTGGGTTGGGACCCCATTTGGGGTTGATCGACCATTTCACGGGGGTCACCAAGCAAGGCTGTCCGCCATTTTTTTTGTCCGCCATTTTCCCCCCTTTTCCGGTGGGTGCCTTACTTCCCTTAGGCTGGGCCAGCTGGTGGTCGGCCTGCTCCGTCTCTGCCGCTTGCCAGCTACGCCTCGGCCGGCGCAGGGGGCGGAACCACGCATGTGCGGCGCTCCCGGGCAGGGAAAGTCCTCGACTTACGACCGGTCGGGTAGTCCTCGACTTACGACCGGTTTAGTCCTCGACTTACAACCGGTTTAGTCCTCGACTTACAACCGGTTTAGTCCTCGACTTACGACCGGTTGGGGTCACGGCATTAAAAAGGTTGAGAACCACTGGTCCAATGGTTAAGACTCATGCTAGAAACCAGGAGACTGGTTTGAGTTCTAGTCCTGCCATAGGCACAAAGCCAGCTGGGTAACATTGGGCCAAACACTTTCTTTCAGCTGTGGGAACAGGCAATGACAAACCACTTCTGGAAAACCTTTCCAAGAAAATTGAAGGGTGTAGTATAGGCAGTCTTCAAAAATTGGACATGATTAAATTCAAGGAAAAAAACATACTGTTGATGATGCAATGAATGATGGAGTGTCATAAGTCAGCTGTGCTCTTTATTTCCTCTAACTTGTTATAAGAACATCTTTCCACCTTCAATAACATAACTGCTAAATTTCTCTATAATCATTTGGTATATTTTTTACTCTAATTATTTTTTATTTTTATACTTTTTATTCTTTTATTGCCTTTAAAATAATGACAGAGAAATAAAAAAATAAAAAACAGAAAGATAAAAAATCATACATTGTCAAAGAAAAGAAAAAACAGAGTTATTAAATATGTGGATGTTTGTGTGTATATGTGTGTGTGTAAATAGCAATGTAGTACATGTATATAGCTGATTTTTTATAACTTACTGAATATTGTATAAATGAATTTCATACTTCATTATACTTTTCCTTGCAAAGTTTGCTCATATGTGGCAAGTACAATGAGGTGTTCTTTGTGTGAAAGGGGCTACAGTTACCTTTTTACCTGTACATTTACCTTTCCAATGCTACAATCTCAGACTTTTGGCCATAACAAGGGCACAAAGAATCCATTTGCATTATTCAATTGTCCAATCCCAAGTATTAAGAATATGTAGTTCAAAAGATTATTATCATCTTTTACTTGAAAAGTTAAGACCCTCTTAAGTCTGGCTTTCCACATTTCTCTCTATCCTGGTGGCTTTTCCTAATCCAGTTTGTTGATGTCATTTAAATGTGAGGTCAGGAGCTAGACAAACCAGCTAGAATATCATATGTAGTACGGATCTGGAATGTATTTCTTCATATTTCTATATATAAAATAGGCAAGATAGATTCTCAATGGAATCAAGGAATCAGTAGAAATGTCCAAATGTTGAGACACCTCATACATTCTATTTTCTGTCCCTTTAAAAGAATTGATTGTTTTGCACATTCCTTTGCTTAATTATGTCTTTTTGTTTCTTGTTGATTTTGTTTGTTTTTAGCTAATGAGAATAGCAGATGATAAACGTATTCTTCTTGCAAAAATAACAGCAAATTCTGATAAGCTTTGTTTAAATTTAAAATGTTTGCTGTTCATTTTCTAACTAAAGCTGGTATATGTTATAAAAGATTGATGTTCCTCACATGGGAGGATACACTGTAAGTTGCAGGTAGTTTATCTACCATGTTGGAAGCCCCACTGTTATAAAGAATGTATCTGCAAGAATGAACATTGGCATTTGTTTTAGTTGACTTCTTTCTCACCCCCCCCCTCTTGGGAGGCCTCTTTAGCAGTGAGAAGGACAAAGCAGTTGTTAGAAAGACATGGCATCACAAACAGCAACAGATTAAACTTTAGAAGTAAAAGGTCATTTCAAATAAATGTTTATTTCCCTTGTGGTTGCATACTGAACATAAATCTCAATCAAACACTGTACTTGCATCTAGCTTTAAGCTAAAGAGGACTGGAGGATAGGAGTAGTTAAAACACAGTCTGATGTTTTGTGTTTATTTATCCTCATCTTCCAAGTATTAGAACTCAGCTATAGTGGAGTAACATGGAAAGTAAGAAAGGAATTAATTTAACTTCAGATTTTCTCCCCCTGTATATATTATTGGTGCCTATATTCAATTATACACTTTCTAACCAATCAATCAGAATAGAGCTGGAAAAGACCTTGGAGGTCTTCTGTTCCAACCCCCTGTTCAAGCAGGAGACCATATACTATTTCAGACAGGTGGCGGTCCAGTCTTTTCTTAAAAACCTTCAGTGCTAAAGCACCTACAACTTCTGAAGGCAAGCTGTTCCACTGACTAATTGTTCTCAGTGTTAGGAAGTTTCTCCTTAATTCCAGATTGCTTCTCTCCTTGATTAGTTTCCACCCATTGTTTCTTGTTTTACCTTCTGGTGCTTTGGAAAATAAGTTGACACCCTCTTCTTTGTGGCAGCCTCTGAAATACAGGAATAGTGCTATCATGTCAGCCCTAGTCCTTTTTTAGCTATACCCAATTCCTGAAACGTTCTTCATATTTTTTGTCTCCGGGCCTTTAATCATCTTAGTTGCTCTTTTTTGCACATTAGATATTTGCCAGTTGTGTATACTTGTAAATTTCCATCTGCCCCCTAAAAACTGAGAAAATTCTCTCTTGGATTAAATTGCTTATATGCATATATAAACATTTAATCCAAAAGATGCATGTACACTTGTATACATATAAATGTGTAAGCATATGAATATATAAGAATGCTTATATTACAATGTATTCTGAAATCAAATATTGATGATCTATATTTTACAAAGTAATAAGAGAAGGAAAGGCAAAAGAAGCAAAGTCTCTAAAATATTAGCATCATGGTATTCATCCTCTGTTTTTTTCACAAGAACAATTAAGTTGCATCTAGAATTCAGTCAGTTTTATTTCAGTGCTGCAATGGGGAATGCATATATAGATAAGTGGAATTATCTCTTAGAGGCATAGTAATGTGTACTACAAAAATAGTACAAAGACAAATGGATGGTATAGTTTTGCTATGACTGCTTGAAAAAAAGTAAAACCATAACTTTTCATCAAGAGCTTAGAAGAGTCATAAGAACTTGATGAAGGTTAATGTGTAGAAGACATTGATTATCACTTGCCTATGTCTTAACCACTGAATTAGTGGCCTGTTTTATGAGACAAAACATACCAATATTTGTATCACTATTCTAAGCTGAAGGGCAAGCTTATTAAGTTTATTGCACTGAACAAGCCTTTGACATTTCAAGCTTCTAAGAGCCAGATGGATCAAATCATAAAACTGAGCCATATTTTATTCTGTATCTCCAAAAGTAAGCTACAGATTTTCATACCTGGCATAAGAGTACAGCCTGAAGCCCTAAGGCTTCAGAAACAGATTTACAGCTCTTCCAAAAGTTTTCACTGAAATGCAATTGTTTTACGTAATTGGGAATAAACTGCTACTCATATTAACTTTCTTTGATTTAATTTTAGCTAAACTGTCACGTAAAGAAAATTAATTCAGTTCTGGCCAACTACTTCTTTGTCCTGGTTCATAATCACATGTCCAAAAATTATAACTTCCTGACACAGGCCGAAGGTTTTCCTTTCCCATAAGCAAAATCATGGGAGGAAATTAATTCTGTAAAGTTCTCTTAACTGAAGGAGAGCATTGATCTATGAAGCCCAGTATTATCCACTCTGGCACTTTTTCAAACTTGGCCACCAAAGAGCATTTAATCAGGAATTCTATCTGGAAAGCTGGTGCTCCAGTCCTGAGCTATGTCCTTTCCCAAAATATTGTTTATATTACAGTCTGCACAGTGAATGACATTAAATTTAGTTGAGGGAGCAAAGATGTTCCAAGTTCATTTGCAAACCATCCTTAAAGATGCACAGCAAAACAGTAAGCTGCAGGCACACGAAACATTTCCATCTTTGCCAACTTTTGCAATCCGCTCTGCCAAAGAAAAAGCACAGCCAAAGAATGGCAAGAGAATGTTTGCTGTGATGTGCAGTTGCATGCACTACTAATGCAAGCCAGAGCTAATACGCAGAATCTTCATTTATGGAAGTGATTACATATGCTGACAGTCAACAATTTCAAAGGCAATTTATTCATTAGCAGTTTATTAACAGATTACAAGCTGTTGAAAGTTGTCATTCAAAAGGCACTCCAGCACAAACAAAGGCAGCTTTTCCATGTTCTTTGACAGCATCTCATTTGTTTTGTAGATGAGATGCCCTGAATTATTTTGGAAGCTATCCATTTGTTTACTGAGCAGCCTCCTCTTACTGAGAGAGCTGGAATCAAACATTCAGTGTCGAAAGCTCTTAAATTATCTGAAACCGGCTATGCTATTTTCTCTGTCATGATGCAGATTAAAGAAGTTGGACTTTAATGTCACCACAGTCATCAAATTGTTAAGAGTTCGCACATGCCCTTCATGGTCAATTGCTTAGGCAGAGATTTAATGGCTCCTGCAAAACTGACAATATTGGAGCAGAAAAACTTTTGTTTAATGCAATGTCTACTTCCATTTCAGTTAGTACAATTATTCCTGATAGTTCTGCTTCATGAAGGTAAAAGGAAATAAGCATCAATGCCTTGTTTCCCCATATTCACTCTATTAAGATATTGCTCTAGTCCAGGGGTTAGGGCGACTTTTTCCCCATTGCCGGCAATGGGGTGGGCATGGTTTCGGCGTGACGCATCTGGCCCGCAGGCTGGCAGTCTGCTCTAGTCTGCTCTAGTCTGTAGGACCACACATTTGTCAGAAAGCACTTTTTAAACTACAAGTAGTCCTTGACCTATGACCACAATTGAGCCCAAAATTTCTGTTGCTAAATGAGACATTTTTAAGTGAATTTTGCCCCATTTTACGACCTTTCTTGCCACACTTGTTAAGTGAATCATGGCAGCTGTTAAGTTAGGAACACAGTTGTTTAGTGAATCTGACTTCCCCATTGATTTGCTTGTCAGAAGGTTGCAAAAGGAGATCACATGACCCTGGGACAACGTAACTGTCATAAATATGAACCAGTTGCCAAGCATGTGACCATGGGGATGCTGCAATTGACTACAGTGTGAAAAATGGTCATATCACTTTTTTCAGTGCCATTGTAACTCTGAACAGTCACTAAATGAACTGTTGTAAGTTGAAGACTACCCATAATTTGTTTTCATGAATGAGGAACACTTGGTAATAAAATCACAATTACTAGGATCTAATTAAATTAGATACATGTTTTTATTTAGCCATACATAAATATTTGATTCATTTTTCTTGTTCGTTTATTTATTAAACATACTTCTCCTCCAAAGTAATAAAAACAGTCTTGCTAGCTTATATAATAATAATAATAATAATAATAATAATAATAATAATAATAATAATAATAATAATAATAATAATAATAATAATAATAATAATAATAATAATAATAATAATAATAAAGTTGGAAGGGACCTTGGATGTCATCTAGCCCAATCCCCTGCTCAGGTAGGAAACCCTATACCATTTCGGACAAATGGCTGTTCAGTCTCTTCTTAAAAACTTCCAGTGTTGGAGCATTCACCGCTTCTGGAGGCAGGTTGTTCCACTGGTTAATTGTTCTAACTGTCAGGAAGTTTCTCCTTAGTTTTAGGTTGCTTCTCTCCTTGATTAGTTTCCACCCGTTGCTTCTTGTCCTGCCTTCAGGCACTTTGAAAAATAGCTTGACTCCCTCTTCTTTGTGGCAGCCCCTGAGATATTGGAACACTGCTATCATGTCCCCCCTCGTCCTTCTCTTCATTAAACTAGACATACCCAATTCCAGCAGCCTTTCCTTATATGCTTTAGCCTCCAGTCCCCTAATCATCTTTGTTGCTCTTCTCTGTACTCTTTCTAGAGTCTCAACATCTTTTTTACATCGTGGTGACCAAAACTGGATGCAGTATTCCAAGTGTGGCCTTACCAAAGCATTGTAAAGTGGTATTAACACTTCACGTGATCTTGATTCTATCCCTCTATTAATGCAGCCTAGCACTGTGTTGGCCCTTTTGGCAGCTGCAGCACACTGCTGGCTCATGTTTAGGTGATTGTCCACTAGGACTCCGAGGTCCCTCTCACAGTTACTACTATTGAGCAAGGTACCGCCTATACTATACCTGTACATTTGGTTTTTCTTGCCATTGAATTTCATTTTGTTAGATAGTGCCCAGTGTTCAAGTCTGTCCAGATCCTTCTATATCTTAAGCCTGTCTTCTGGAGTGTTGGCTATTCCTGCCAGCTTGGTGTTGTCTGCAAATTTTATGAGTTCCCCATTTATCCCCTCGTCCAAATTGTTGATGAAGATGTTGAAGAGCACTGGGCCCAGAACAGAGCCCTGGGGCACCCCACTACATATATACATATATATACAAAATAATAAAATTTAAAACATCCACCATACACAAATTAACAAAAGAAAATACCTCTATATAGTGTTCATTAAAAAATGAACTAAAGACAGCAACATCAAATCAGAAGAAGAATCCCTGAAGCAATTCAGCCTTCTAAAGCTTATGAAGTACAGATAAAGATATAAATTAATACTATAGTATGGGATTTGAATTGCAGCCAATTTGTCCCATTGATACATGCTTCAAACATGTTTATATCTACATAATATCTACTATTCAGCGTAGAGATAGTAAAATTAAGATATGATTACACAAAATGTTGTGGGTCTGAGGCTGATGCATAACACCTGCTGTCATAAGAGCTGTCATTTTCTTTATACAGTTACAATTGCCCATGGATTTCAATTATCTATTTAATTCCCAAATTTGCCCCACAACTTGCTGAAACTGAAAGCAACTGGTTTTTAATAATACATATGAACCAGAATGTTGCTAATATCCAACCTTTGCAAACAACAACCAATCTTTTATCTTAATGATCACAGATAATACAATACCTGGCTCACTCTGTCCTTTAAGACAGTTCTTTAGGGTAGTCAAAATAAACAGAAGGATCAATTTAACCTCCAATGTTTTTAAGAAGAGACCCTAGCCCAGTGGTGGTGAACCTATGGCACGCGTGCCAGAGGGGGCACTCAGAGCCCTCTCTGTGGGCATGCGCACCATGCGCTGGAGATGGCAATTGTCCCTCTTAAACCAGCCGCCCGCTAACTCACTGAGGTCCCACATGGCTGGATGCATCCCAGCATGGCTGGTTTCCCTCCCCCTGTCCCATCCCTCCTGGCCTCTCATGCTCTCCTTTTCACGGGCATGACCCACTGCATCTATGCTTCTCTGAACTGCTGGCGGCAGGCTGCGGAGCCCAAAGTGTGCCGGTCGAGAGGCCGGCAGGCTGTGGCTCCTGATGGACACCATCGGCCCCCATGCGCTCGCTGGTCTCTGTGTGCAGGGGCCGATGGTGTCAGGCAGTAGCCGCCCTGGCCCCTGCCCCACCTTGCCCTGCGGCAATGACACCCCTGCCCTGCCTCGCCTTGCCTTGCTTGACCCTGCAGGACGAGCCTCCTGCCCACCGCCCCACCTGCCAGAGACCCCCTGGATCTCCCCCAACCCTGCCCAGCCTCCACAGGCATCCCTCCCTACGAGCAACATCGAGGTGACCACACCCACCTTGGCCACACCCACCTTGGCCACACCCACCCAGTGGGCCATGCCCACCTGGCACCCAGTAATAAATAAGTGGGTTTTGGGTTGCAGTTTGGGCAATCGGTCTCTAAAAGTTTCGCCATCACTGCCCTAGCCTGTTTTTTCAATTATTCTATAGTAATCACACTTCTTTTATATCTTTTGTGGTTGAGCTACTGCTTCAGAGCACATGTATGTATTTTGAATATTTTGAATATTTGAAAATATTGGAGTTTCAAGATTGTACTATGAAATAAATCTCTATTGATTTATGAATGGATTAATAAAATAACAGAATTAATAGCAATTACAATTGATTATTGATCTGTTTATGTTTAGGGGTTTTTTTCTCTGTGTTTATGTGTGTGCATAGAGAAGGAAAGAAAAGAATAATTTTCAGATGAACTTCTTTGGATATTCATATGGTTGATCTGAAAGTCATCACATTCATTCATAGAGATGTTTCCAATAAAGAAATGTAATCTTAGCAAGGTATCTTAAAGACTGCTTTACATGGATTAAGATTCTGTTTAAGGCATTTGTGTCCCCAGCCATTTAGGTAAAAACCAGGAATTTGAGCTAGATGCAAAATGCCACCAATGGAATTCTTTCAAAGTAGATATACTTTTTAAATTTATTATTTTGCCTTCATTATTTTTAACAATAACTCAAGGTGGAACACATACTTAATATTCCTCCCTCCCTCCCCAGAACAAGAACTCTATGAGGTCAGTTGAGCTGAGAGAGTGTAACTGATGTAAAGTTTCCCAGTCAGTTTTCATGCCTAAGGCAGAACTAGAATTCATAGTCTCCTGGTTTCTAGCCTGGTGCCTTTACTACTACACCAAATTGGTTCTTTCCATTGTATATTAAATATATTGGCAATTACTGTCTATTCAAGGACATAAGAAGATTGTAAGTCATTGTTAAGGTAATGTAAGTTTTCAACAAGCATTTCATGCCACTTGAGGTTCTAATAGCTACTGTAGCTATCTTAGTTTTCAGAGCTTATATATGTTCAGGTATAGATCCATAGGGTCTAGATAACACAGTGGTTGTCTATAGGACTTTTTTTGTCATAGAATGCACCGGAACTCCGTTCTGGCACCTTTTTTCGATGGATTTTCCAGAGTTGCATTCTTTTCCTATTGTATTCCTTCCCATCCTTGTTTGTTTTTGAAAATGCCCCACTGGCAGTACAGTGTGAGCGGGGTCCCCTACGGCACTGTCTGCCTCCTCTAGGAGGAGCCATGAGGCGCCAAAGCACAATAGCCAGAGCGTGGCTTGATTGGCTGGGTCAAACCATGTGGTGTGGAAGCCGATGGTGGTGGTGAGAGACACATAAACATGGAGGCCATCTTTCATGAGAGGGTGAGTGAGTCTTTTGTCTTCCCTTACAGAAAGTGAGCTTTGAGGTTAAAAAGAGGTAAAGCAAGAGGAAAGAAAGGCGGTTGGCGTGGAAGCTTGCCTGATAGCGAAACTCTGCTGTTTCGGTTCCTTGGGTAGTCCAATGTTTACAAAAATCTCTTTTTAATCTTTTATACTTTATATTCAAACTGCAGAGGGGAAGAATAAGAATAAAGCCAATGTCTTGTGATTTGGAAGTATTATTATTATTAATAATATATATTAATTATGCATTGGTCAGATGTAAAGGTAGACCTACAGTATGAGGTTTAATCAGATCTATTTATTAAATTGGGTTTAACTTAAAGGTAAATTAAGAGTAATCTGTTCACTGACAAAGTTTTAACTTTAATTTGTTTAAAGTCAATACCCATATTAAACTCCAAACGTAAATTTTTCAACCTTGTTTGACAACTTCTTAAAAATAATTCAATCTTTTACAAGCAACCAAATTTTGTTTTATTGGGCCAATTTCATTCCACATAGAAAGCTGACATTTCCACTCATTAAACTAAATGGGTATGCCAGTGGTAAATGTCCCAAAAGATTAATAAAATGCCTTCTTGTAATTTAAAACCACACAGTGCATGGTAACATTAATAGTATTAACTTACCTTGAACAAAATCCTAGTCTTTTAGATACACTAAAAATTGAAGGGGTTTCTTTTCAACTACAAAGGTAAACCTTGTAGGGTAGGCAAGGGGGGTTATATGATGTGTGTGAGTTCCGGCACCTTTTTTTGTTTACAAAAAAAGCACTGGTTGTCTATATCCCCAGGCAGTCAGAGAAAGTCTTTGAAATAGCCATCTTGAGTGCAAGCAATATGCTTTATGGTATGTCCCTTTTAAGTGTTTGCATCCTTGCTATTGCTACTGTTGGTCAAATATGTGCATCCTTGCTATTGCTGCTATTGGTCAAATAATAGAGGGACATAATTGGCTTTACCAAGCTTCTTAATTTGATGACAGTAGACAGGAAAATGGCCAGCAGAATACCACAATGCCTAATACTGGCCTACATGTGCTAACATCATGCAAAAGCTGTTTGTATTTTGTAATTGCATCTCCCTATCTAATACAAGTATGTAAACGGTATGTTTATATTATGCACATTTCATTATTTGCCATCCTAACTTTTCCCAGCTGCAGACACCCATAACAAAAGCCACTAAGGAGATATTCAAACCTACATGATTATGGAAAATCAGTTACAGTATATCTAACTTCCACGCTTTTTGAAAACCTACACCACTAATGCTGTAGTGGAGGGAAAGAAATATTAATCTAAATATACTGCCTAATTATAATCCCCCTATTTATCTATAAATGAGTAGGGGAGCCAAACTTTTTAAAATCTTCTGAAATCAAAGTAATGTTCTGCAATAAATGAGGATATAAAGCCACAAAAGCATTTGAATCTTCCTTTGTGCTTAACTATTGTGAATTACTGAGGGGGGATTGTACTGGCTCAGCCCCTATTATAATGGCTTATAGAGAGTTTTAAACTACGGTATGTCACTTATCAGAAAAAGATGAAGTAAGTATCTGCCCTCCTATTAAAGGACCACTACAGAATTCAACCATGAGTTAATTGAACAACTCCTAACCAGAGCTAATTGCCTTATTAAAGTAGAATGTGCCAAACAGCTTTAAAGTATAGTTTGAAATAATTGCTTTCCATTTTGTTTTTGCTATCAAAGCATTCTTTAACTTAGTCAGTCTATAGTACAGTCATTTCCACAGTACTTAAAAATCCTCTGATGAAATAGAAATGAAATATGTTGTTTGAGAAGAATGTGAGGACCACCAAGTTAAACAAAGTTTACTTTTAACTATATCTCCCTAGGTTTTGTTATCTACTTGGAAGTTTTAAAAAGAAATTCTAGATATTATTTTGTTCTGTATTTAGTACATTATTGCCTTAAACTTATGTCTGTCAATTACAACAGAGATTTGGCAAAGAAAATTTGCCTTTGGCCAACTTCAGTTATTCAACATCTTCATCAACGATTTGGATGAGGGAATAGACGGGGAGCTCATCAAATTTTCGGATGACACTAAGCTGGTAGGAACAGCCAACACTTCAGAAGACAGGCTTAAACTACAGGAGGACCTGGACAGACTTGAACACTGGGCGCTATCTAACAAAATAAAATTCAATGGTGAAAAAAGTAAGGTTCTACATTTAGGCAAGAAAAACCAAATGTACAGGGATAGTATAGGGGGTACCTTGCTCAATAGTAGTAACTGTGAGAGGGATCTCAGAGTCCTAGTGGACAATCACTTAAATCTGAGCCAGTAGTGTGTTGCAGCTGCCAAAAAAGCCAACTCAGTGCTGGGCTGCATTAACAGACGGATAGAATCAAGATCACGTGAAGTGTTAATACCACTTTACAATGCCTTAGTAAGGCCACACTTGGAATACTGCATCCAGTTTTGGTCACCACGATGTAAAAAAGATGCTGAGACTCTAGAAAGAGTACAGAGAAGAGCAACAAAGATGATTAGGGGACTGGAGGCTAAAACATAGGAGGAACAGTTGCTGGAATTGGGTATGTCTAGTTTAATGAAGAGAAGGACGAGGGGGGACATGATAGCAGTGTTCCAATATCTCAGGGGCTGCCACAAAGAAGAGGGAGTCAAGCTATTCTCCAAAGTGCCTGAGGGCAGGACAAGAAGCAATGGGATGGAAACTAATCAAGGAGAGAAGCAACCTAGAACTAAGGAGAAACTTCCTGACAGTTAGAACAATTAACCAGTGGAACAACCTGCCTCTAGAAGCGGTGAATGCTCCAACACTGGAAGCTTTTACGAAAAGACTGGATAGCCATTTGTCCGAAATGGTGTAGGGTTTCCTGCCTGAGCAGGGGGTTGGACTCGATGACCTCCAAGGTCCCTTCCAATTTTATTATTATTATTATTATTATTATTATTATTATTATTATTATTATTATTATTATTATTATTATTATTATTATTATTATTAGTAGTAGTAGTAGTAGTAGTAGTAGTAGTAGTAGTAGTAATAGTGGTTAAAGTGTTGGCCTAGAAACCTGGAAACTATGAGTTCTAGTCTCACCTTAGGCATGAAAAACCAATTGTGGGACAGTCACTGACTCTCTCAGCTCATATTACCATATAGTTTTCAATAGAGGGGGAATATGGAAAAACAAATATGGAAAGGCAATTTTCTGAATTTATCTCTTGATTCTATCAATAGGCTATATCAAGGATTAAAAAGAAAGAAAAGAAAAAAGAAAAGTCTTTAATAGGTAGTAAATAGGCTGCCAGTACAAAACGTTTGTGATGCTCATACTCCAGTGATTCTAGGCTGTCTTAATGGCTGTCATTAGCTTCCTTATTTTTTAATCTTCATTCAAAAGAACAGAATTTATATAAATACAATCAGAGACAAAGAAATTGAGGAATTATAAGATCAGAAATATGCAAAGTACCCAGTAAATGTTATACAGTATATCATTATGAATCTTGTCTATTGACAGATTTTGTCAGGAAACCAGCTTGTAAAGTATTCCTCAATTTGATGGTGTTCCTGTCTGGAAATGATCTCCTGAATTTAGTGTATAAGCAACTTCTAAATATTTCCAATAAATCACTATCAGTACAATTAATTATATTTTATAATAGTTTCTAAGAGCAGCATTTTTCCATTTTGATAAATATTGTGACTGAGAGATGGTCTCCAAGATTTTTCAAAGATTTCCTATGGTAATTTCAGACAAATGAATGCAGTTTCTATTTTCTACCACATATTTTGTGAAACTTTTTGTCTTTTTCGGTCTATCCTCTTAAGGTGGCACATTGTTGATTAACCTTACACCATTGTTTAAGGAGTAGCTTATAAAGACATCTATATCAGTATCAGTTATACATGCACAGAAAAGGTAACAATGCCTTCCAGGTAAGGTTAAATCCTGGTGATTACATCCATGTTCACACACGCTCAATTTGGAAGAGGTGAAATAATCTCTAAAATCTCATTATTTCATCAATACCTGATTTTACCTCAAATTTTAAAGTTCACCATAATTTTGGGCACCTAGCCAGTCTTATCTTATTTAAAAAACTAACATGGTCAACTGTAGTTAGTAGTTAGGTGGGACAATATTTGTATCAACCAAGATGGTAGACTAAACGGAAAGTAAAAAAAATGGGAAGACAATAGCAAAATAATTCTTCAATTCAATCAATACTCTTTCTTGAAAATTCTGATATTTAATTGTTTTTCAATGTATTGTAATAATTTCTAGAATATTGCTTTCCTTCCCTCCTTCCCCATCTTTTCATTTATGCAAACACGATGTATGATAAAGATATGAGATGGATTTGTATCATGTCAATAGAATGATTTCATCATTTTTTCCCTCTTTCCTAATTGCAAATACCGTTTTTCAATATCCCTGCAATAAGCATAAGGCAAAATACTGAGAAACCAAAATCTATGTCTGAAGTTCTCAGCTAATTGCAGACATTCTAGGAGGAGATCCATGTCAGTCCATAGTAGCAAAAAATCAGAAGTTTGATAGTACATTTTTTCAACTACAACTATAAGGTATAAGCTTTAATAAGCTATAGTGATAAAATGAGTTTGTTTCTGGGTTTTTTTGTTTTGCTAATTCCAGTGTCGTCCTCTTCAAAAGAACCACAACTTTATTAATATTGACAAATGAAAAAGTTGTTGATGAGCAGTAGTTTTAAATAACAATGTAGAATAGGGGTGTCAAACTCGCAACTTCATGTGATGTGTTGTGACATATCGTGACTTTTTCTCCATTGCTGGCAATGGGGTGGGCACGGTTTCAGAATGACGCATCCGGCCTGTGGGCCGGCAGTTTGACACCCCTGATGTAGAAGATGCTATGGATTTATTGATATTTGCATATAAGCTATCAATCCCTTTGTATACTTTTACATCCTGTTACAACATAGTCACATAAAAAAGTAATAAGCATCAAGCCTTGAAATCTGTATCCACAGCATTTTTAAAATAAAAAGCTAGGAGGAAAAAGCCATTTCTGCAAATGCAATTGCTGTTGCCAGATTTTGTTAGAGTTGGGGTTATTTATTGCTAATGGTGGGTCTGTATTCATTTAAACTGGAGTATCTTCAATTCTTTTAAATGAAATCAGCATACATTTGTATACAGGCTTCTTCTGTAACTCTGTGTGAAATCAGGTTTAAAGACAAATGTGGTGATTATGCTCAAATTTCAACACCTGGATTTTTTTTTTTAACAAAGCCTCGGAAGATCATAATACTAAAAATCCTTCTTCTTTTCCAAAATTAGATCAGTTCCAAGCTTCTGCTTAGTGTTTAGCATTGAAGCAATGGCATACCTTATGTTCTGTGAAATGCATGAAAGAAATCATTGTTCTCCACATGAAGACAAGAAACAGAAAAGCACACAGTCGTAAATAAAAGATTTGGACCTCTTGCTGAGAGTTTCCAAGCAATGAAGACTGTAATGCAGACAAGCAAAACTTGCAAATGATGCTGTCAAGAAAAGAATCAATTCACAAGTTTGTTTTATTTAACTCTTCTGAAGACAGATTTTGAATCAATATTTTTTTATACCCAGATATTTGTTGGGTTTTAATCCATGTAAAAACCACCAGACTTAACTGGAAAGCTGATGAATCTTATATTTCCTTTGTAAATCTATAAGATGTCCAAGGAAGTCTTGTCCATCTATCTTTACTTAGAAACTATCCAGTACATGGCACTGTCAAGATATTTGTTAAGATCTATCTGGCATGGTTTTGTGTTCACACAGCATTGTAACTACTCTAGGTGTTTTCAAATAAAAGAAAGTCAGAAGAGATTCAGCTGCTCCTTTGTAAATTTTAGAAAAGGATTGCAGACTGGATATACTATGGATTTCTTATGAAAAGGAATACATGCTGGTTACCTTTTGCCCAATATTGATCCAGTGACAAATGAATCGCTGTTTAGATATATCAAAATGGTCTCATTAATGAAAGGACCATTTCCAGAGACCAATTTAGCATGCTTCAATTAATGGAGAATCAGCAAAAAAAAAAAAAAAGGAAAATAAAATATATCCAGTTAAACATCCTGTGTCCAACAAATGCTCTAATTAAGTCTACAAACAGAAAAATAAGGCAGCATCTGTTTTTTTTAATAGTATATCACGAAAATCAGATAAAATGGTCTACAGCCTCTGAATGATGGTACTCCATTCATATGTTATAACAAATAGCAATTTTTGACTTGTCGTCTAAGATTTGTCTTTTTTTTACAAACCATCTAAATTAACATAATTTTTGCCATTGCACCACACATCCCAGATTCCCTCCTTTCTTTTCCCCACATCAACAAAATTATCATTTTAAATTAGATCATTGCACAATGCCAGCAATGTATGTAATACATTGATATTTTTTCACTGATTCTCCATTAATTGAAATATGGTGAATTAGTCTTTGGAAATCGTCCTTTCATTATTGAAACCATTTTGATATACTATCTATTCTGTCAGTTATGAAAATATTGAAACCTTCCTCCTTTCAAGTTTTGGGAGACCCCTAGGCCCCTACATGGGCTAGAGGTTTTGGCATCTTATGTAGCTCAGATCTCTGCAAATTTAAATACAGTAGCCCAACCATTCAGATTGTATACATATCTTGCTCAGTATGTTAAGTTGTTGATCATGTCAGGACATGCAAGGTTGGCAAATGAATGTAGGCTTCTGCATTCTGCTAGAGAATCTCTAAAGAGCATGAGGTAATATTGAATGTATTGATGGCATGTCAGAACCTGGAACTTTTATTTTTCAAGAGAGTACTGAGGCAACACTCAAGCAGGTGTTTAAGATTACAAACTAAAACAAAAAGTGATGCCTTTAAGATAACATAAAACATACACTGCACCTGATTATTTGTAGATGTTAAATATCACTGGGAACTTCCTGACTGAAATCTAATTTATGTAATCATATCCACTTTAGATTGCTATTATTTTCCCCTGCATATTTTGTAACACATAGCTTGAGGAAAAAAATAATCTATGTGTAATTTTGGAAAGTTCAGAATATTCATAACCACCCATTACTTGTATTAACACTTGGATATTAGGTCATTCTGATGTTTATGCTATTTTTATATAACCTAATAAGGTTATAATAATGCAATATCATGGATATGAATAAGGTTTCTATTATATTACTTGTTCTTTTCTATTATATTCTGTTCTTTTTTTATTTTCGATAGACAATCTCATGTTTTTCTTTCTCTAACACAAACTAAAAAGAATAAAATGTAAATGTCGCAGGAAAGCAAGAAGAAAAAAGGGAGAGAGAAAAATAGGCAAATAGAAAAAGAAAAAATAAGAATATAGTAAAGAAAAAGAAAGGAGAAAATTATCCATGTCACTTTCTTGGTTTATTGTTTGTATATCCCTTTTAATTTTTATGACATTATACAGTTTCTTTTGTATGTCCATTGTAACATTTTTCCATGTCATACTTGTAGCCTATCACTTATAAATACACTTTCAAATAACATCTTTTAAACATAGCATTTCTATAGTGTCAGACAGTCTTAAACTTAACTTCTGGGTCCATTGTTCAAAAATATCCTTCAATATATCCAATGTTAAAAAATTATGCTTCATTTTGTATTAGTAAGTCAAGTTTGAGTATTTTTCTCCTTTAATTATAATATTTAGTTTCTGTTAGTTCTTATCCTCTAGCTCCAACACAAGGCCAGTTTCACTTGGAACAACACAATTCATAGAATTGAAAGATGTCCTTCTGAAATATACAGGAATGGCTGGGCTTGAGCAATGGGATGGAGAGTAGGTTTCCATATAACTAAACTGAATGTTGTCAGTCAAAATCTTCACTGGATACTTCTTAAGCACTTCCAGAGAAAGAGAAGAGTCCTTGGCTTGGGAATATTATACTGTATGAATAAGCTTCTGCTGGGAGATCAAATTGTTGAATGATGTTCTCTACATCCTTGACATAATCTATGAAGATTCACAGTAGAAAGGTGCTTTCTGACTTTGAGTCCTATTTCTCCTCTCTACATATCCCTACTATTCTCGATTACCAATTTTGCATGAGCCATTTCCCTCCCAATTCAATGGATGCCTGAAAGGGGGCCTTGTGGTCTGGTAGACTGATACAGACAGGTCATCCATCTCCTTCCATACCTTCTCTACCAAACTGTAATTTTTAGTATATGATAAAAAGGAGATGCAGCTCAGTCATAAGAATAATCACACTAAATGTTTTCAATCAAATTTAAATTAGATCATCAGTTTTTCAGTTGTCTCTTCTACTCTTTTGTTGTTTTGTACTGTTTGGGTCAATTCCATTTGAATTTAAATCTCCAGCCAAATACAAGTTTTTACCAGACATTGAACCTTGCAGTTACTCCTTTTAGTCACTGTTTCTGAGATAAACCTAACAGGATTGTGTTATTATAAAAATCAAAATAGGGAAGTCCCCATATAAACTTTTTTCTGACTATACACATACACACAAACCTATATATACTTTACAGATATACCCCACTCATCTTGCTTGGAAGCCTGAAAGATTATCCTCCTGCTATACATATAAACAACATGGCCTCTAATTCATATCAACTGCAACTCTTTCAAAATATGCCACTAATAACTAACTGTGTTGCAGCATTCCAGGCAAAAGGTCATTTACAAACATATGCTTTAGAACTGGGTCTGATGAAAAGGATATGGTTAGAGCTGCCAAAGGCCTGCCCAGATGAAAAAAGCCCCAATAAATGTTTCATTTAAAGAGTTTGCTGTAGCTACAACTCTCTAGGGGAAAATAAAGCAGAGAGTTGCTTTTAACCAGGGTGGATGAAGTAAAGTATAATTCTGGTAATGTGAAAAATTTGTATTTGGAATGCCATACAGAAATAAATTTATCTAATCTGAAATATTGGACTCATTCCTATCCAGATTGTAATGGTGTTTTGAATGACCCTTACTGTAATTGCATGAATAGTGAGAAATGAGAGAAGGAACAGAATGAATTGTAGCCTTTTAGTCCATATCAAAGAGTACATAAAGTTCCATCTAAAATGTTTAAGCAGAAGTTCAACAAGAGATAATGTGCTTATGGATGCAAATTTCCAGCATTAGGACTGACATGGTTGAACACTCGTTGAATACTTATTGTGGCATCCAAGTTAAATTTAACATTTCCTGATCACTAATATATGGGGTAGAACTATACTGTGTAACTTATCTGGAAATAAAGAGGTAAGTGATTTTCAAAGTCAAATGTTATCTGATTTCAACATCTTGCATAACAGAAACTTACCTTCCTTTCCTTCTTTTCAAAAGAAACAATAACAGAAAAGTGATACATGTCAGGTTATAAAGATAATATCATCCAGCAACAGAATGGGATACCAGTAGAAAAGTAAGTGCTGAGGGCCTATCAATGTCTGGAATTCACTCTCCTCTTAATCATATCTAACCAGTGACCTCTTGTTTTTATAATTATGCATCTTTCCCACATACTTTCATTCTCAATCAATATAAGCTCAGTTTCATCAAGCTCTGAAGACTTCACACTTAAACACATTTTATTTAATTTGGCAAAGGCAAAGCACACTGTTTTATATATCTCACAACTGAATTGCAATTTGATAAATTTACTAGAATATGATAAAAGGAATTTATCAAGGAATTAAATGTGAATGTTTTACTCCCTGTGAATCCATGATGAAATGAATGTTAACAAAATAAAATATTCTAGTGTTTGTCTTTAGCTGAAGAAAGTCTTTTTCATATTTTTTTTAGCTGTAAAAATTCATGTTACATTTCTGTGTTGCTTCCTGGAGCTATTACATGTTTGAGATGGCTGTACTTCTCATAAATCATAATTTGGCCATCCTGAGACTAAGCCACAATGATGTCAAACTGATTAATTCTGTAGTGCCAATCATGTGTTGAAAATTATTCAGAAGAATTAGTTTGGATCTCATTCTAGTATAGCAGGGGTGTCAAACTCGCAATGTCATGTGACGTATCATGACATATTGTGCTTTTTTTCCCCATTGCCGGCAATGGGGTGGGCACGGTTTCACCATGATGCCCCTGTAATACAATATCCCCTATTCATTAAAGTGACTTGCATTACCCTGAAAAATAAGATGTGGCTATTTCAGTCAAATTAACTCCTTTCAGCAGGTGCATTTTTTTTTTTTAGGTCTGCATGAAAGACAGAAAAACGAGGGGCTATCTTAATAAATACCACAGGAAGTTGCTATGTTTGTATAGATACAAAACACTTCTCTCCAAACATTTTCAAATGTGAACAGTATGGATATATTCAAGCTCTTTCAAATCACACTAGTGATGGCTTATTTCCAAAGTCATCTATAGTCACTATGAAGATACCTGAACAAGGCAGGCTTCCATATAGTACAGCTCTCTTTCTATATATAGACAAGTTCAAATCAACAAGATCAGTTGGATTACATCCTAGAATTCTGAAAGAAATGGCAGGTGTGATCTTGGAACCACTGATCCATATCTTTTAAAGATCCTGGAGCACCAGGGAACTACTAGAAAACTAGAAAAGAGCTGATGTGGTTCCCATCTTCAAAAAGAAATCAAAATAATTGAATCCAAGAAATTACAGAACAGCCTGATATCAATAATTGGGAAGATCTTGAAAAAAGTAGTCAAACAATGGATATGTGAACACCTAAAAACAAAGAAAACAATTACTGGAAGCCAGTAACTGAGTTTGTCAAAAACAGATCATGCCGGACAAACCTTGTTGCATTCTTTGACAAAGTGACTAAATTAGTGGACTAACAAAATGTTCTGGACATACTATATTTGGACTTCAGTAAGGCATTTGATAAAGTAGACCACAACCTACTTCTTAATAAGATAGAAAAATGTAAGATAGACAGCATCACTACCAGATGGATTTGTAACTGGCTGACAAAACACACTTAACATGTAGTCATCAATGGAATTACATCTATATGGAGGGAAGTATGCAGAGGGATACCCCAAGGTTCTGTCTTAGGCCCAGTGCTCTTCAACACTTTCATAAACAATTTAGATGAGGATAGAAGGGAAATTCATCAAATTTGCAGATGACATCAAGCTGTGGGAAATAATTAACACTTAAAAAGTTAGGCTTAAGATCCAGAAGGATCTCAACATACTTGAACACTGAGCCCTGTCCAATAAAATATAATTCAGTGGTGAGAAAAATAAGGTTTCACACTTAGTCAAGAGAAATCAAATGCACAGGTATAGACTAGATAGTATCTGGCTCAACAGCAATAACTGTTGACTTCTCATAATCTAGAGTTGGTTGTTAAATACCCTACTTATTTGCTCAATTTATTTGTTGCCTGTCTCACCATGATTCTAGGGGATTTACAACAATAGAATAGAATAGAGCTGGAAGGGACCTTGGAGGTCTTCTAGTCCAGCCCCCTGCTCAAGCAGGAGAACCTATACCACCATCTCAGACAAATGACTGTCTAGCCTCTTCTTAAAAATATCCAGTGATGGAGCGCCCACGATTTCTGGAGGCAAGCTGCTTCAGTGGTTAATTGTCCTCACTGTCAGGAAGTTTCTCCTTAATTCTCTTTAATAAAAAGGAAGAAATGAAAAAAGTGTAAACAGAACAGAAGATAATAGAACAGTAAAATGAACAATGAAAAGGAGCACAGTGAGAATACATCAATATGATTGCCAAAAAAGAAAGATGACCAGCTGGAAACAGAGGGCAAGGGGATAGGAGGTGGAGTCTGCCATCAGTCCACCTCCAGTGGAATCCTATGCCAACCGGCAGAGCAAGGTCTTTAGGTTCTTGTGAAATGATAGGTGGTGTATAGGATTAGATTTTTACTGAACTGCACTGCCTAGAAACTTTAGCTAATAAAGAAAACTTAGAGCCAATCTGATTAGTAATTAATGTGCTGGTCTAGAAACCAGGAAACTGTGAGTTGTGGGCCTCCCTTAGACATAAAAGCCATCTGGATGACTTTGGGTAAGTCACTCTGTCTTGGAGTTGTTGTGTGAAACCCAGAAGGCAGAAATAGTAGGTATATTCACTGCCTGGAGCTATATATTTTAAAAAATGCTGGATAAATACATACACAAACACAAAGTCTTCCACATCCCCATCCACCTATCACAGTATTAGTGGAAGCTTCTGTTGTACAAACATCCTGCCATAAACATACAAAGATTTGGGGAGCAAATAAATTATCTCAAACACCTTGACTGACATTGAGAGATTGAACAATTTCTGGTTTGCAGGCTTATAGTCTGCTGAATTCAACTTTAAGTAGCATACAACTTCCCCAAACCTTCATTTTATATTAAAAAAAATAAAATAAAACTGAGACCAATAAACAATAAAACAGTCATATAAATACTTGAAACCAAAATGAAGAATAAAGTGAAGAATTTATTTCTATGAAGAAAAATGCCCAATAGCTGCCTTCCAATCAGACATCTTCTCTTTTAATAATAATATACAATGATGTTCAGTCTTCCTCCTTGAAAACTTTTCTTTTTTTACTGACCTCTAGGAAGTTCTGTCCCTTGGCAGCTACATAATAACTTGCTGCCCTTTGCTTTGTTAATGGAACCATGGCCTTTCTCAGTGACTTACCTTTCCATCAGGAGTTACGGCTTCTGCATCAATTTTGAAGTTTCCTGGCACATTGGTTCCCCCTCTCAAACTTTGTTTAAATAAAAAACGATCTCCCAAAAAAATGAAGCTTTCAATGCATACATTCCAAGGATGTTTTTTTTTCAGTGCATGAGTGTTAAGTCTAGCATGAAATGTCAGAGAAAATGTCATTCATCTTTCTCTGTTCTACTTCAAGCCATGAGTCATTTTGGAAGGGAGGTTTCATGCCTTGGTATAAGATGCTTTGGCACTGAGGATATTACTTTAATGGCACTAAAAGAAGAGTTCAAGAATAATCTGTTTCATTGATTACTTTTAGGATTGCAAACAACAAAACAGCAAGCAAGCTTGAAATCAAATGTTGCCCATGAGCATAATATTATGTAATAAAATGGTACTTTAGAAGAGAGAGAAAAACAAAAAGAGGAAGCTCACTAAACAACTTTGTCAAAGTTACAATTGTTACTGTCAGCCAGATGTAAATGGACCTGACAAATCCAAATTAAATTCACATTAGAAATTCAGTAGACTTCCCAGACATTCCCTTTTCCATTCCCATAATTTCCCAGCCTATATACTTGTTGCGGAATTGAAGTCAATGACTTTGGACAAAAAACACCCTACTCAGAACTGCCTATAGACTCAGATGCTACCTTAACAGCTCTTAGGTCCTTGATTAGGACTTGAACTGTTTTTACCATTCCCAGACTGTGAATCAAATTGAAGATTAAATCTTAAATTGTTGTTGTTGTTGTTGGTGGTGGTGGTGGTTAATCTTCAATCTGATTCACAGTCTGGGACTGGTAAAAATTTAACAGTTCAAATCCTAACCAAGAACCTAAGAGTTGTTATTGTTATTTGGGAGAAATCCTCAAATCTTCTCATGTCAGGGAAAGACACTCTGAAAGAAGCCAGTAAAAATCCTGGGATGAAAAGAAAGGGAAAAGAATATTCACAAATATTCTAAAATCTAATTTTGTGAATGGTGAAACAGACTTGGTAAGTCTCTAGAAACAATGGGACTTACTATCAGTTCATTGCATTCAAGCACTCTGAACTCAGTGACTTTGAAATTTAATCACAAAAGAAAAACAAAACAGCTCAAGCAAGCCAGGGTAGCCCTGGTATAATATTTTAATCTACAGTATGTCATACATACTGTATGTCATACATACTGTATAGCCATCTAAGATAGGGATGCAATTTTGTAGGTTTAAATTTCTTATGTTCTTCCCTTTAGGATAATGTTTATAATTAAAAACAGAAAAGAATTGTTTGCAAATAAATAGAGAGGGTCTCAGCTCTTAAATGCTGTAGAGTTTGGGTAACATTAAATTGGAAATAAGGAAAGTGCTTTCTATTTCTTTCACTGGCATAGATCTTTTTTTTTTCAATTCACATTTTCAAAACAATATGAAATATAGAACCAGAACTCAACACTTTTCAAAATTACATGTTCTACAGATTGAATAGATTATCTGATATACAGATTATCTGTATAGTATAATCCTCAGAATTGTGTACAAAATTGTGTACAAAGGTTAAGGGGAATGCATGCAGAAGTATGCCATTTATTTGACATTTTAAAATGCATTATTGGTTGTACTAATACCTACTACAATTGTGAATATTCGGTGGTTTCCAATAATGAGTGGCTGGAGAAGCAAGAAAAATGTCTATGATATGAACTATCATAAGGACAATCCAACTTGCTATCTTATCACTCACCATGGGCCCTCTGAAATAAGTTTTCAGAAATTTATAAAAATCCAGGACAATGAGGACCAACTTAATTTCTAAAGGGCTTTTCATTTCTAGTAAGTTCTGCTTCTGAGAAGCAGCATCTTTGATTCCCCCAACATAGCTCACAGAAATGGGGATCCCCTACAGTTGCACAGTCTCCTGGGAAAGTCCATTTATTTGAGAAAATATATATTAATATGGTATATTAGATACAGTTGTACTTGTGTGTGTATATGATAAAATACAAATAGAGGCATACATTTGTTTTAAATAAGTGCATACATTTTATTGAATTTACCAACAATTATACATTTTTGATCTTGTGGAGGGGGATGTTTTAAAAAGCGTTTGGGAAAAACAAACTTGACAGATCTTTCTTACATTACTTAGCCTCCAGTCTTCTCCTCAGTTCTTTGCTTTTGACAAACGTTCTCCTTTCTGACATTTCTGCCACAAAAATGAATTTAATACACAGCAAAGCAAACAGCAAAACAGAATAAGCATCCTTTATCCTTTTTGGCTATTTTTGTAATACTAACTGAAAGTGGCGTAGACAGTGATGGGATTCAAATATGCAAACAACCAGTTCTCTGTGTGGATGCCAGTTCCGGAAGTCCATTCTGGGCATGGGCAACAAAGAATTAGCTACTGGTTCTACCAAACTTGTGCGAACTGACTGAATCCCACCACTGGGCGTAGAGCAGTGATGGCGAACCTTTTAGAGACCGAGTGCCCAAACTGCAACTTATTTATCGCCGGGTGCCAGGTGGGCGTGGGCCACTGGGTGGGCATGGCTGTGATGGTCATGGCAGATTGGGTGGGTGTGGCCAAGGTGGGCGTGATCACCTCGATGTTGCTCATGGGGAAGGATGCCTGTGGGGGCCAGGCAGGGTTGGGGGAGATACAGGGGGTCTCTGGCAGGTGGGGCAGTGGACAGGAGGCTCGTCCTGCAGGGTGAGGTGAGGCAAGGCAAGGCAGGGCGGGGGTGCCATTGTCACAGGGCAAGGTGAGGCAGGGGCCGGGGCAGCTGCTGCCTGACACCATTGGGCCCTGCACACAGAGGCCAGTGAGCGCATGGGTGCTTGGATGCATCCGGCCACGTGGGACCTCGGCGAGTTAGCGGGCAGCTGGTTGAAGAGGGACAGTTGCCATCTCCGGGGCATGGCGCGTGTGCCCACAGAGAGGGCTCTGAGTGCCACCTCTGGCACGCGTGCCATAGGTTCGCCACCACTAGCGTAGAGGATTGTTTGAGACTTCCCAGAATCATAAATAGCAATGCTAGGAATTTACATGTGGGTGTGCATCATATACCTGTATATAGAATGATTAAGTGTCAGTTGTCAAGTACAAATCAGACAAGACACATTACTGAATGTATAATGGTAACATGATATTATATTTTTAAAGAAGAAGAATCTGATCAGGAGTTTCATGATATACAAAGTTGTTTGTGGGAATAGAGACCATTTTTATAGAAGAGCATGCTGGGTTCAGGATAAGTCCAACCATGGACCAGTGCTTAGACTACCTACAACATCTAATTGAGAAATGTATATTTCCCTAGGTGTGTTTTGTAGGTGATTTTTAAAGATCTTTTTTTAAAAAAAAGCTTTTAATTCAGTCTACAGAGAATGACTGTTGAAATTGGAAACATTTTTTATTATTGATAGAACTTTGTTAACACTCATTAAAATGCTGCATGAGAATACTTTAGAACCAAGGACATCTCTCTTGCTTTTAAGGGTACAAACCAAGGTCATATGCTAGAAATGAAATTATTATTTAATTTCTGCATTAATGATATGGTGGCAAGACTTACAAAATTAGTCCATTCTCCTCCAAACTAACTGACAGACCTATTACACTTCTCTTGCATGCAGATAATACATCATTTCTACTTCCCACATTGGTTTGAGGAGTCCTAAAATCAACTGCCTCCTACTGCATAGACAACAATTCAATTATTAAGTCTGAAAAAAAAGTTTATGTTTTTTTCTAATAAGCCTTCTAGTTGCAGTCATAAGTGGCAAGTAAAGAGGAATGATATTTGACAATTTCAGGCTTTCAAACACCTCAGAATTGTTTTTCACACCATAGACCTCTCAAATTTAGAGGCATCAGAAGAAAATTTTGAATATTAGAGGAAATGAAGTTGCCGTATTAAGATTTTTTTTCAAATGATAAGAAGATGGAGAATATAAAATAAAATCAAGAGACCAAATGGCTGCAGAGTATTTAGTTTTTTATAGTTTTCATATGCATAGTTAAAGACGTATTTAAGGTAGATAATAAGAAATTTGGAATTAAACAACAGAAGACAATATTTGAGACTGAACTATGTATAAATGCTGAGCATGCAATTTCTAAAATGTAAAAAAAAATATTGAAATTTGAAATGGAAGAAGAACCAGTGAAAGACTGTATGTAATGTCCAAGAATCAGCTAAGATTCTTGGACATTACATATTAATAGAACCATGGGAAATATGTGGTTAAATGGATAGAAACTTACATTAAGATAACTTAAAAGAGAATTTACATTAAGATTGCTTTATAAGAAATTTTTTATAAATGATTTACTCTTGACATATGGCTGCACAAAAAAGTGTCCAGATTTTAAAGGTTCTTCAAATTTATGCTGGAAATGTGGACAACATGAAGGGTCATTTTATGCCTGGTAGACTTATTAAAAATTCAGAAATGTTGTGATTCCAGTACATATAATGATACAAAGAATTTGAAAAATCATCATTCACCTGAAACCAGAACTTTTCTTGTTCTGATTAATGCAGAGTCAATTAGAAAAGAACCATGCAAGGTTATTTTTATATATCATTACTGCAATAAATGGAAAGACTGAAATATTTATATTGAAGGACTGGTAGGTAGAGATGAAAGTGATGGCAAAGTTAACTGATTTAATTGGAGAGAGATCAATAACTATATTTATTAGTGACTGGAAATCCCTTATAGACTTTTTTCTGACAAAAGAGAAATGTGATTTTCTAATTTATACATTTGAAGATAAGAAAAGGTAGTTTATGGAAAGAAGGAAACTATGATGTAACCTTAGAGAGAGAAAATAAAATATAAAGAACTTATAACTGTCAAGAAGACTGAAAACTCTTCTTTAGATTCTTTTCTTTTCTTTCTTTTTCTTTTTTCTTTTCCATTTCTTTCTCACATTATTACTTTTCCATATTCTTCTTTAATTCAGAATTTTTACTTTTTTAATTGTTGCAAAACAAGGTAAAAATCATATATAAACTATTTTTTTTTTTGCATGATAGGGACCAATTACATACCTGGTGTACTAAAATTATTTGAGGACAAAATAATATCACAGCTGTCTTACAGCTTTGAAATAAATGTACAAAGAACCTAGAACCACATTCTTACAATCAAGCTTCCTAAGTAACCTAGTTTTTCATTGTGTTCCTAATTCAACCCTCTGGGCTGAAACTGGAATGATTCCAATTAAAACTCATGTCTAAATAGCACATGTTAGTTACTGAGTCAAACTAATTTTAAACCTATATTGTCTGGCGTCTTTGACTCTCCAAGACAGATTCCAGAATTCTTGGTGAAAATTGTTTAGGGACACCCTAAGCCACTGTAGGTTCTCCTCTAGATGTATTGATTCTAATGGGATATGATCAGGCCAAAGCAACTTTCAAGGAACATGCCAGAGATATAACCCTACAAAATTATCTTAGCCAGGGTATACCATATATAAATTAAGTGAACCCACAAAAAAGTATTATGTCTATCCACTACTTTTATATTGTTCCCCACTTTTTTACACACTTTACTATAATGTCCTCTTCTCTATTTTCTTTGAGGGAAGGTTCTGCAATATACCAAAAGAGCTTTGGCCCTGTCCTTGTAGTGAAGAAGACAGTGAAACTGTATGTCATGCATTGCTGTATTGCCTTTTTTTGTAGAAGTCTATGAGATATATCTATTTCCCCATGTATAATACAGCTGGGCAGGCTGGAGGCTGATTACCATACTCTATTCCTAGATGATCAGGAGGTGGGAATTCAGACAATATAGCCCAGTTCTGTTTTTTGACTAAATGCGAACAAGTCCTCAAAATGATATGATGCTGAGCCATAACTTACTTTTTCCCCGTTTCCGTTTTCCCTCCTCCCCTTCACTTTTTTTCCTTCCTTTCATTTCTTCTTTTAAATATACACATACAACTCTATTTTTAGTTTTGTGTTTTTGGGTTACAGTTGGTTGGACCATAATGGCCTTAATTCCCACAAATCCTAGCACAGTTTTAACAAGTATTAGATTTCAGATAAGTTAACATAGCTTTATATTCTTGGTGTTTTATAAATTCTACTACTATTTATAGCCTTTTACAGTATCTGTTCTAGTTATTTATAGTATTTAGATTCTACAATCTAAATTTTAATTTTATATTTTAAAATTCATTGTAATTTTATAGGATTCTTTTGTTTTTTAATACCTCTACTCTATAATTTTGCCTTAATAATTTTATCTTTGCTTATTTTATTCTATCAATATGATTTTTTTCCATTTTTATTCCTATTGTAATTTACTGTAATTGTTGTGTTATTAGCTCTACATGGGGTCTACAACCAAAATAACATTGATTGATTGAGATTTTTTTCCCAGATGCTCAGGTTTTTTTAAGTATCCTGACATCCCATTTTCAAATTTTAAATGCTTTTGACTAGGAAAAAAAAGAGTTGGCTCCTTTTGAAAATGAATGGTATATTAAAGTAAAATGTTTATTAAACTCACGGTCTCCTCATTACTTGCCCTCTTGTGACTTCTAAAGGAGCTTGCATAAAAGGTCTCATTTGCATTTTGCATGCCTAACAAAAGTGATGAGACTGAAATGATGACTAATTCTAATACAGCTATGCTATATATTAGAAATTGATTACCTCATTATTTCTTCTCTAATAGTCTCATTACCTCTGATTTTGGTATGTGTGAGAGCTTATTTTTTTCCTCTCAGTCAAAGCAATGTGTGCAAGAAATAGATCATTAATTTTTATAGGCTCTTGTGTTTCTCCCTGGCTCTTCTCACAAAATACACTGATGACTTTTGATGACACATTAAAAGCTCTTTCATTATAGTCTGTATTTATCTCTGTATAAAATGTGGTTGCTTGTAATAAGCATGCATTATTTGTTTATTTAAAAGGAACAATCTAATGCATTTTTCCCAAACTTCTTATTTTACAGCAGTTGCAATATTAGTTAAGGTAAGTTTCAAAAAAGAAACGAGGCACTATATGGATCCAGCCAAAAATTGTCAGGTTTAGTTTGAATATGATTGTTCAGATTTGGCATTTTGTCTTAGAACTCAAGATACTCGAGTCAGTTTGTGGGTTTGTTTAGAATGTGATTGAATTGAACTGAAACAGCAAATATTACAGATTTGCTAAAACAAATCACCATACAGTTTGAATTGTCAAATGAAACTGGATATATCTAAATCAGCTAAATTTGATTCAGACTGATTGAAACAATTTGGCTGGATCCATATTTCAAGTTGATTTAATTCAAAGATTGAACTGAACTGAAGTCAATTCCCATACACACACACACACACACACACA